>NC_092340.1:43427291-43734062 GCF_046630445.1 Rutidosis leptorrhynchoides
CCACTGCCAAACCAAAAATAAACGATTTCAGAACAATGTACAAGCTCTAATCCATAAATTACAACTAATTTCAACGCTATTCATATTAACATATGCCTATTCTTCATTTAGAGCAAAATTTGTTTGCTTGTATTGTCTCTTTCATTACTTACAACTCATCAATACATAATTTGATAACATTGTACCTGGCTTTTTTACCTTTAGAGTAATAAAACCACCAATAATAGAGTAACAATATTATTTTGTTCCTTTCTCATTTAACCAAATTAAATCTTACACGAAATATACATGTTTTCCATATCATTTCAAAATATATATATACACAAAAAATGCATATACAAATCTGTAGTAGTATTAGTTAGTAGAAGAAAAAAAAATCACTTTTCATGTGTTTTATCGCTATATAGTTAAGTTGTTCAAAATTATTTTTTAAGTAAGTCCTGACTTTATTTGGGTGTAACTCCAATTTTTCATGTTTTTGTGAAAAATTGTTTTATTAATATACTCTAGTTTTTTTTGCCAAAAATTAAAAATATTAAAAGTATGTTATCACCCGCTACCAGGTCTCGAGGACTTTGATTATCGATGTATTACCTTTTATGAGAGGATGTGCTCGTTAATCGTAGAGTTTTCTCTTTAACAAAAAAAAAAAAAAAAAAAAAAGAAAAAAAGATTTGATTAAACACATTATTTAGATTTACGTAAACTTAAATATACCTGATCATCCCACACTTTCTCGCTGTTAAAGATAACTGCAGCTCCAAAACTACGAGCCGGGTTAATACCGGTGCCAGTGATCGGAATAGTAGCAAGGTGAACCATGAACACAGCGAACCCAATAGGAAGTGGTGCCAAAACCTAACCACACAATAAAAATAACAAAAAACCATAAATAAACAAAATCAATTTAATTTTTAAATAATTTTTTTCGACACGTTAAAATGTTATATTGCACCTATACTACACAAACTTAAAAAATAAACCGTACGGGAACATGAGAGTCACGTGCACTCCTTTTGGGGTCGGTTGCAGAGAAAACGGTGTAAACAAGAACAAAAGTTCCGATGATCTCAGCACCGAGACCGGTGCCTTTATTGTAGCCGTCAGCAAGTGAGTTGGCTCCTCCACCGTTGTGGTTGTAAAGATGTTTATTGAGAGCCTTCACTAAACCCACACCACAAATGGCTCCTAAACACTGAGCCACCATGTACATAAACGCCCGGATCAGTGAAACTTTTCGAGCCAGAAACAAACCAAATGTCACCGCTGGGTTTATGTGACCACCTGATGAAAAATTTGCATTAGTTTAGTGAATTTTTGTGCATCTATCAAAAACATGTTTGGAAATATAAATTCCCCCAGTCCAAATTTTTTTATTCAAAAGAATTAGTATTTTGCATATTTTAGTAGTCAAATAAAAATAATAGCATCAAGCTTGGTCGCTTAAACTCGTTTAAATTTTTAACAAACTCAAACTTGACTATATAGATTATTGAGTAGTAATCACTACTATATACTTACGTGTTAATATATTTTTTTTTAATATTTTATTTTAAATAATACAGTAGCATTTTTTATTTATAAGTAGTTCGAGTTAGTAGACTAAATACGGAGTACTAAAAAAGCTTCAAAATATAATCAAATTCACACTCGTTTAAGCTCGGCTGAAATCGAAATTTTATCAACCTCAATTTTTTTTAATTATTATTTGGTTATTTTAATAAACTCCGAATTTCACAAAATAAAAATTAGAAAAAAAAAAGGAATAGAACATACCAGAAATACCGGCAGTGCAGTAAACAAGAACAAAGATCATGCCACCAAAAGCCCAAGCAATACCAAGAAGACCAACACCGCCACACTGGTCTGTGTTAAGGGCAGGGTCAGTAGTACTTTTGTAGCCAATAACAGTTAAAACAGTTACATAGAGGAACAAAAGTGTTGCAACAAATTCAGCAATAACAGCTCTATAAAACGACCACTTGGTTAACTCTGCCGGGTCAATCAACGGCGCCGGTGGTGGATCATGGTAGTCTTTGGAGGAGAATGAACCTTGCTCCGGCACTTCTTTCGACATGTTTTATTTATCTTTTATTTGAGAAAAAGTTTAGGAAGAAGTAATATTAAAACTTGCAATGATGGTGGAGTTATGAGGGGTGTGTGTGTATATATAAAGGGGAATGAGATAAGAAGGGTGTAGAATGAATAACGGCTATTTTATGAGTAGGTGGAAGGTAATTATGGAAGAGGAGAAAATAAAGTCGTACAAACGACACTATATGATATAATGACAAAAATTGTGCCAACAGTTATGGTTTGATTGTGCCAACGGTCCTTAAAAGTACTTTCCTTGCCCTTTGAGTCTCAGTAGTTTGTTGTTTCGTTGACGACAGTCATAAACATTAACGTTTAATGTCCAGAAGGATTATATGTTGATCACGTGAGGTTATTTCATTCTTTTTCAATGCAAACCACATATTACGTATTACAAATATTATCACTGTTACATCCAATTCGAAAACACTGACCTTTCAGTTCCATTAATTTCTTATTACGCTGAAAACCCTAACGATCAAGAATTGATATTCAAACTTTACGATGTTTAACAACTTATACACTATTTGAAATGATGATTCAAAGACGTATAAGATATATATCAAAGATATTAACGGTTAATCATTGTTCTCTGATATCGATTACAATATATATGAAACTGATGAATGGTATTACGTTTTACGAGAATAATGAAAGATATATGTAATAGTTCTTTTTTTAATGTAAGTATTTGGAATCACTGACAGGGAAATGACCCATCCAGCCGATCATTTTTTACACACACGCGCTTTTGGACAGAAACCTGAAACGCATTTCAGGGACCCGATCCTCAAAAACCATCTCAAGGAGCAGGCGAAGCGAGTTGAAATCCTGGAATACTGGTCGGTAAAACCTCCATAGGGTCACTCCATAAATCGGGTAAATACCCCAGAATGTTTTAAGGGAGGGGACTCGAACTTGAGACCTCCAACCCCCATCCAACACAAGGTGTTGGTTGTACAACTAGGACACAAGGTGCTGGGTGTAATAATTATTACGGTTCATAATTAGCAATAGTCTTACGTACCTTATTTGAACCACCTCTAAAATCGGCGACCTGGGTTTCTAAATGTACAAGATGTTTGAAGTAGAGCTCGTCTTTGGAAAAACAATTCATTTTCTTCAATTAGAGTTATGCATTAGTGAAACTGTGTGAGAATTTTGTAACCTAAATTAAGGATGGAGTCGTGGATATAAATATAGGTAAGTCGATATATTATAACAGGAACTATAAAGAATAGACAAAAATTACCCCACGTGAACAACACATGTTGCCATCTAAGTATCTAACGTTAGATTTTACAGACGTTAGTGTCTAGGAGTGTCAACAACAAACCTACAAACCACTTGGACTGCTAGGGCTAGAAAAATATTCCAGGTATTGTTAGCACAATTTTAGCAAACCACATGGACTGTTGGCACAGTTTTGCCCGAAGGAAATTTCGTTTTCACCGACCCATTTTGATGTTGTCCCACTAAACTTACTACTAACCACACAAATATTATCCATTATCCATTTCATTTAATATGGTAACCTTTAGTTGATTTATGAATCCTTGTGACGATTGAGCGTATCTTCAATAACCATGTTTGTTTCATTATGTTTTTGTTCACCGTCTATGTACAACAATTACCGAGCCACAACTCTTAAACCATCCGTTTTACTGTATCGTGAAGTCAAATTTGCCACATTTTAGAGAAGAAGAAAAATTTAATTGTGACATTACATTGTTAAATTTTGAAATTGTGTTATGATGCGTGTTGAACTTAAAGTGTTTGAAATTGATTCCCCAAAGTACTGAGATATACGTTGCGTTCGGAAAAAAATTGATTCCACATGTGAATACGTCTCCAAAAAATATTCGACATATACTTAAACCGTCTCCGAAAAGTAATCATCACATAATCCTTGATTCGCAACTTTAGGCTCCATTGGAGTCATGTATGGGGACTCGTGTTTGCGAATATTAACCCACGAAATTTTGAATGAAATGCATCATAATTTTATTTTCGGGTTCATCAGCAAAAATTAAATCGTATAATTCTATTGTACATAGTATAATATTTTGAATGTTTTGTAGATTAAAAAAATTAGAGAGATTGAAACAAATATTTGTAAAAAAATAATTAAGTCGTGAGTATTTATAATTGACAAAAATTTAAAAAAGAAAAAAAAGTAGAATTTATATGTTTGACAACGATCATATTCAACTAACCAATCAAAATGTGACATGTGAAACTCACGCCTGAAGTTTTGCCCGTTGTCAACAAAAATGACGCCCCGTAGCAGGCATATGAGCGACAAATTTGAACAGCGGGTAATCTAACGCCATAGTAACGTGACGTATTGACGTGGTCATTGTTAACGATTAAGATTGACATTAGTTAGAGTTTATCTATACTTCCTGTTTCATAGGAATTCTTGTTGTACTTGTACTTATCGTTAACTATTGTATTCATGTTATAAATACATATTGAAATCATAACCACTGAATGTGGGATTATTATTCTAAATATTCTTATATGGTATCAGCCAAACCCTAAATCACTTATCTCGTTCTTTTTTTTCCCCTCTTCTTCTTCAACAACATGACGACAGGCTCCTCTTCTACTCCTGTTGATGGCACACTGCCACTTAACACCATCTTACACATGCTCACAATCAAGTTATCTTCCACCAATTATTTACTTTGGCGACATCAAATCCTCCCCCTCTTAGCCTATCAAAACCTAACAGGTTATATCGAGGGCACAATTGTCAAACCCTCGGCTACCATTATTACAGGCGATACTATTTCAACTAATCCTGATTACCAACTTTGGCAGACATCTGATCAAAAGGCATTAATCATTCTTCAGTCCTCTTTGTCTGAAGAATCAATGGCTGTAGTCCTCGGTCTGACTTCATCTCGTGAGATTTGGAAGGCACTTGAAGAATATTATAGCCACGACTCTATTGAACGAATGCACACTCTTCATGATGCATTACGTCTTCTCCAAAAAGGATCCTCTCCTGTTACAGAATATGTGAAAAAATTCAAAACCATTTGTGATCACCTTGCAGCGATTGGTCATCCTGTTGATGACTTAGACAAGTCCCATTGGTTCTTGTGTGGGCTCGGTGGCTCGTTCAAAACTTTTTCTACTACTCAACGTTCCCTTACACTAAAACCTACCTTTCGAGAATTGATGTCTAGGGCAGAAGGTCACGAGCTCTTCTTGACATCTGTTCAAAACTCAGTTCCTTCACCTGCTGCTTATACTGTCCAGTAACCCACTTCTCATCGTAGACAAAGTAGTGGCCGTGGTAGATCTTCTTATGGTCGTGGTCGTGGGCGTTGTAACTGTTGGATAGTTGCAAAGAAGATCAAAACAAGAAATTGTCGAGTTCTGGTATCGGGTTTGAGTGAGGTTTGTCGCAAAACGCGACACGACTCGAAAGTGATAAAGTGCACTGAAACGAGACAAATGTGGCAGAAGTGGGTGTCAGAAGTTGTCGCGTTCTAAACCACTTTGTCACGTTCTGATGCAGTTTGTACCGAAACGCGATAAAGTGTCGCAAAACACGACAGTGTGCGTAGCCAGCAAGTTATTCGATTTGTTTCCTAATTTTGATTAGCACTATAGATATACCTATTGTAATCTGTAACCCTAAGCACGAAAAATCAATAAAAAAGCTCTCTAGTTGGCCGTGGACTAAAGCAATCACACCGATTGCATATAACCACGTAATATCTTGTGTCGTTTACTTTTCTTGTTGTTATTCTGTCCGTTTATCGTTTGTGGGATCACAATCTTCGATTGGTGGTCGTTTTTGGGTCCATAAATTCCTAACAACTGGTATCTAGAGCACAAGGTTCGTATTGGGCACGATGGAGGACGAAGGAAAGTTTAGGATTGATCGGTTCGATGGGAAAGATTTTGGATTTTGGAAGATGCAAATAGAAGACTATTTGTACCAGAAAAAATTACACTTACCACTTGAAGAGAAGAAGCCTGATAGCGTTAAACAAGAAGATTGGGATCTCCTAGATCGCCAAGCTTTAGGGGCGGTTAGGATGTCTCTTGCAAAAAACGTTGCATACAACGTTATTAACGAGAAGACTACGTTTGGGTGCTTAAAGGCACTTACAAACATGTATGAAAAACCTAACGCCGCTAATAAGGTTTTTCTCATGCGTCAATTGTTCAACCAAAAGATGAAAGAAGGTACGTGTGCTGCAGATCATATCAATGATTTCAACAATCTCATTACAAGATTGGCCTCAGTGGAGATTGTGTTTGATAATGAACTTCAGGCACTGATTTTGCTTTCATCTTTGCCTGAAAGTTAGTCGGGTACAGTTACTGTAGTTAGTAGTTCCACAGGAACCACTAAGCTCAAGCTTGAGGGGATCAAGGATTTGATTCTAGGGGAAGAGACTCGTAGGAGGAATTCCGGGGAATCATCGAGGTCGCTCTTAAATACCGACAGGGGCAGGAAGAACGATAAGGGTACGAAGAAGGGTAAGAAATTTAAAAAGAGATATAACTCTAAGGACCGAGAATCTGCGGTTTGTTGGAATTGCAATCAAAAGGGTCACTTTAGCACTCAATATAAGAATCCAAAGGTGGATAAAGCTAGGGTGAACTTCACTTCCGAGGATACGGATGACGCTTTGGTGTGTTGTGTTGAAAATTTGGTTGAAGCTTGGATCATGGATTCGGGGGCATCATTCCATGGTAATCCTAGTAAGGAGATGATGAAGAATTTTAAGGCGTATCAGGGGAAGGTGAGATTGGCGGATGACAAACGCTTAGACATAAGAGGCATTGGAGATGTGACATTGAAGACATCCAATGGTTCCAATTGGACTTTGAAAGATGTGAGGTATATTCTGGATTTGAAAAGGAAGCTTATCTCTATAGGTCAATTGGATGAAGAAGGTAATTATACTACCTTCGGTGATCGCAAATGACGTGTTCTAAAGGATGGTCAAGTCGTGGCTTCGGGACATAAAAGGGGAACTTTATACATGGTCGAGGTATTCGATGATGATGAGGTTAATGTGACGAGTAATGTAAGGGCCGATTCTACTCTATGGCACCGAAGATTAGGGCATATGAGTGAGAAGGGGATGAAGTTGCTAGTTTCTAATGGGAAGATTCCTGGTTTGAAGAAAGTGGATATCGGGTTTCGTGAGCCATGTACTATGGGGAAACAAAAGAAGGTATCATTCGGGAAATCGGGAATTGCGCCAAAGAAGGAGAAGCTTGAACTTGTTCATTCCGATGTCTATGGACCTACAACGGTTAAGTGGCATGGTGGTTCCCACTACTATGTCACCTTCATTGATGACTCCACAAGAAAGGTATAGGTTTACTTTCTCAAAGTTAAATCTGATGTGTTTTCTACTTTTAAAGTGTGGAGAGCTGCTGTTGAAAACGAGACTAACTTGAAAGTCAAGTGCTTAAAATCTGACAATGGAGGAGAATACAGCAGTAAAGAATTTAAAGACTATTGTGCAGAACATGGTATTCGTATGTTAAAAACTGTTCCAGAAACACCACAGTACAATGGGGTTGCCGAACGCATGAACCGTACGCTTAATGAGCGTGCTAGGAGTATGCGGTTACATGCGGGTCTACCAAAGATGTTTTGGACAGATGCTGTAAATACGGAAGCTTATTTGATTAACAGGGGACCCTCAACACCGTTAAGAGTTTCGAATTCCAGAAGAAGAATGGATCGGTAAAAAGGTGAGTTTGGCTCACTTAAGGGTTTTTGGTTGTAATGTGTATGTGAAAACCAAAGACATTGACAAAGACAAGCTTGAAACTAAATCAAGAAAGTGTACTTTTATCAGGTATGGGTTGGATGACATGGGATATAGGTGTTGGGACAATGAGGCGAGGAAGGTGATTCGTAGTAGAGATGTTACTTTTGATGAAAGCTCGTTGTATAGCACCAAGGTAAAGGTTAATTCTAATCATAGTCCGGTTATGCTTGATAAGTTTATTGATGTGAATACAGGTTCTAGTGGGAGTTCGGGAACTATTGAATTGCCAATTGACGGTGAGGATCAAAGTGACGGAGATGATTCGGAGAGTGGTGCTAGCTTCGAAAATGATGAGAGATCTATTGGTGGGGATGATGGTGACTTAACTCGATCACCACCACCCGTTACTCCACCATTGAGATGCTCTAGTAGAACGCCCAAACCTACTGTTAGGTTTTCTCCATCAGCAAACTATTTGCTCTATACCTAAAATGGTGAACCCGAGAGTTATTTTGAAGCAAGACAATCTAAAGAATCCATACAGTGGGAGCTTGCTATGAAAGAAGAGATGGGGTCACTTATCAAGAATAAGACATGGTCATTAGTGAAGTTACCTCCAATGAAAAAGGCATTGCACGGTAAATGGGTCTTTCGGGTCAAAGATGAGTTGAACGGGAAAAATCGGTACAAAGCTCGGTTGGTAGTTAAGGGGTTTCAATAAAGGGAAGGAGTTGATTATAATGAGATCTTTTCTCCGGTTGTGAAGATGATTACTATTCGCTTGATTTTAAGTATTGTTGCTGCTGATGACTTACATATAGAACAGTTAGATGTAAAGTCCGCTTTTTTACATGGGGATCTTAAAGAGGAGATTTATATGGTGCAACCAAAGGGCTTCGAGGTAGTTGGTAAAGAGAGATGGTTTTGCAAATTGAAGAAGAGTCTGTATGGGTTAAAACAAGCACCACGGCAATGGTACTTGAAGTTTGATAAATTTATATATTATCAAATCATAATAATAGACCACAAGATTTCATATTTCAATATACATATCATACATAGAGATAAAATTCATTCATATGGTGAACACCTGGTAACCGACATTAACAAGATGCAAATAGGAATATCCCCTATAAAATTCATTCGGACATGATAAAAACGAATTCGAAGTACTAAAGCATCCGGTACTTTGGATGGGGTTCGTTAGGCTCAATAGATCTATCTTTAGGATTCGCGTCAATTAGTAGATCGGTTTACTAATTCTTAGGTTACCAAGCAAAAGGGGCATATTCGGCTTCGATTATTCACCCATATAATGTAGTTTCAATTACTTGTGTCTATTTCGTAAAACATTTATAAAACTGCATGTATTCTCATCCCAAAATATTAGATTTTAAAAGTGGGACTATAACTCACTTTCACAGATTTTTACTTCGTCGGGAAGTAAGACTTGGCCACTGGTCGATTCACGAACCTATAATAAATATGTACATATATATCAAAGTATGTTCAAAATATATTTACAACACTTTTAATACATTTTGATGTTTTAAGTTTATTAAGTCAGCTGTCCTCGTTAGTAACCTACAACTAGTTGTCCATAGTTAGATGTACAGAAATAAATTGATATATATTATCTTGAATCAATCCACGACCCAGTGTATTCACGTCTCAGGATAGATCACAACTCAAAGTATATATATATTTGGAATCAACCTCAACCCTATATAGCTAACTCCAACATTACTGCATATAGAGTGTCTATGGTTGTTCCAAATAATATATATAGATGGGTTGATATGATATGTCAAAACATTTGCATACGTGTCTATGGTATCCCAAGATTACATAATATATTAGAATACATGTATAATACAATATAAGCTATCTAGGATATGATTAATATAAATTTGTTACCAATTTTCACGTAGCTACAACAAGCAAAAATATCCAATCTTATTTTACCCATAACTTCTTCGTTTTAAATCCGTTTTGAGTGTTTCAAGTTGCTATGGTTTCATATTGAACTTAAGTTTATGAATCTAAACAGAAAAAGTATAAGTTTATAGTCAGAAATATAGGTTACAAGTCATTTTTGTAAAGGTAGTCATTTCAGTCGAAAGAACGACGTCTAGATGACCATTTTGGAAAACATACTTCCACTTTGAGTTTAACCATGATTTTTGGATATAGTTTCATGTTCATAAGAAAAATCATTTTCCCAGAAGAACAACTTTTAAATCAAATTTTATCATAGTTTTTAATTAACTAATCCAAAACAGCCCGCGGTGTTACTACGACGGCGTATATCCGGTTTTACGGTATTTTTCGTATTTTTCGGTTTTAAATCATTAAGTTAGCATATCATATAGATATATAACATGTGTTTAGTTGATTTTAAAAGTCAAGTTAGAAGGATTAACTTTTTTTTGCGAACAAGTTTAGAATTAACTAAACTATGTTCTAGTGATTTCAAGTTTAAACCTTTGAATAAGGTAGTTTTATATGTATGAATCGAATAATGTTATGAACATCATTACTAACTCAGGTTTTGTGGATAAACCTACTGGAAATGATTAAAATAGATCTAGCTTCAAAGGATCCTTGAATGGCTTGAAAGTTCTTGAAGCAGAATCATGACACGAAAACAAGTTCAAGTAAGATTTCCACTCGAAATAAGATTGTTATGTGATGACCCGGGAATTTTCGACCAAATTTAAACTTAATCTTATATGATTTCGATACGATAAGCAAAGTCTATTAAACTGAGTCTCATAATGTTTGAACTATTTCCATGAATGCATTTGACTTTGACCATCTCTGACGATTCACGAACCATAGTTTGCAAATAAATATGTATATATATATATATATATATATATATATATATATATATATATATATATATATATATATATATATGTATATATATAATAATTTGAAATTATAAAATAGAATTTAAACATTTGAATTAAATATATAAAATAAGATACAAAATAACTAAGTGTAATTTAAAATGAGTTTATATATATATATATATATATATATATATATATATATATATATATATATATATATAACTATCATTATATATATATATATTGTAATATACATATATATATAAGAGATATAAATATTATGTGTTGAAACTTTTAATATATATTTCTATTACGAAATAATATAATATAGTAAATGGATATATAATGGTTATGTATATAAAACATTATTAATGTATTCATATTTACATGTAACTAATATGCAAACACAATTATGTACTAATATAGGATTATGTAAATATTAAATATTCAGTATACGTTATTATGAAACTAAATATGATTTCTATTAAATACATATATAGAATATATAAATTTTAACTGTTCAGTAAATGTCATCATATAACATAATCTTACATAAATAATAAATGGTATTATATTAGATTACAAGTTTGAATATAATTAATATATTAAAATTATTAATACTTTCATTATTATTATTAATAACAGATTTGATACATGTAATATGCTATATTATTATTATTATTATTAGTATTATCATATTTAGCATTATTGTTATTGATAAATTATCATATTATCAAATTATCATTTTTTTATTATTATCAATATTATTATTATTATTTATTAGTACTTTTATAATTAATAACAAGTTATGTCATATTATTAATAATTAAATTATATTTATATATTAGCATTTTTAAATCAGATAAAAATCAGTTTTTCTTAATTATTATTATTAATCTTATTTTGATATTACTTCTAGTGTTATTATGTGTATTATTTTTATTGATATTATAAATTATTTATATCATTTATTATAAATGGTATTATTATTAATATTAATATATTTATTATTATTAACATTTATTAAATATAAATCCAACGTAGGTAATTACAAAAATTGCTAAAAAATCTGTATCTGATCCTTTTAATTAGTGTAAAGTCGTGGATTCCAGTTGTAAAACAAACCAGCTGTTAAAAATCACTATCATGGTTATTTATTTATTTATATGTTTTCGTTCATGTCAGGATTTTGATATAGATCGATATCTACTCTAACTACAAACAAAATCAATGAAATCATCTTCAACAGCATCAATTGTACGACTTCTATCTATATCTAAAGCTAACCTTAACTGCATATCAGAATTAAAATCAAAAACCCCAAGAAAATATGAACGTATACCTCTGTTCTTGAGTAATTTCACAAAAACTCGAATTCCTGGTTAATTAAAAATCTAATAGTGCAGTCTAGTTAGGAATAATCTATTTAAACTTCCTGTGAAGTTTCAGTCTCCAATTTCAATTATCCACTTCGAATTTCACGAGTCAAACTTTTAAATTTTAAAATCAAACAAGGTGTTCATCAAGAAATTCGCCTTTGTTTTGAGGTTATACATTAAATTAGTGATACAGAAAGTTTGCATAAACGATTTGCGACCTCTTTTATGTTTTAACCATTGTCTAAAACATTCCAGAATTTGAAATTTGGAATTGAGTTCATACGTTCTTCAAACCCATTGATACAGCGAGATTATTTTTTTTCTGTTATTCTTTTCCTCTGAATCATTCCAATCACCATTGAGTTTAATTCTGTTTCAAATCCATATTCAATTAAAACATGTAAGGTGTTGAGTGATTGATTCGATTTTTACCAGAAGAAGAAGAGAAAGGATAAAAGGGTAATACGGGTTATATAAATATAAAGGTTAATTAAAACAGAATTAAAGAAACGGAGGAGTGGCAGAGTGTTGTGTCGGGTGAGCGAGTGGTCTCGAGTTCAATTCTTGGCTTGGACATCTAATTTTTTAAAAGCCTCCTTTTAAGGTAGTCTCATATTCTTTATTATTATTATTATTATTATTATTATTATTATTATTATTATTATTATTATTATTATTATTATTATTATTATTATTATTATTATTATTATTATTATTAGTTATGGTTATCATGTTGATTAACATGAATATTATGATTTATATAGTTTACATTATTATCAATTATTATCAATTATATAAGTAGTATAATTATTATTATTACTAAATTAAACTTACATTTATAAGTATTAGAATTATAATTATTATTAGTAATAATATGAATATGTATTACTAACATTATTTATTAGTATTATTATCGTTACGAATACAAGTATTAGCAACATTTATAAATTTTATTGTTATTATTAACAAAAGTATTATTAATTAAGATTACCACTAATGATAAGATTGCATAATTATTATTATTATTATCAAGTGTTAGTTATTATTATCAAAATCATTATTTTCAATTACTATTACTATTAAATTATCCACTTTATGAAGAACTACTATTATTATCATTATTATGAGATTTACTATCAAAATTTTCATTAATATTATCATATATAGAAATATTAATACTATTATCATTATCATTAATATTAGTACTATCATTATTATTATTGTCATCACTTAAAATATTTTCTTAAAATACTACTTTAATAAATAAATGGTATTTATATAAATATATTTAATACATATTTCATAACAAAAAAATTTGATATCTTTTTATGTACAAAATGAATATATGAAAAATATATATATTTAATATAAAAAGGATGTAAGTAATAAAATTATATATATATTTGTTTGATTACAAATATGTGTGTTAACAAATATACAAATGATATAGGTTCGTGAATCCGAGGCCAACCCTACATTGTTCAATATAGTCATATGTATTTTTACTACAAAATACAGTATGGTGAGTTTTATTTACCTTTTTACCCTTTATATTTTTGGGCTGAGAATACATGCGCAATTTTTATAAATGTTTTTACGAAATAGACACAAGTAATCGAAACTACATTATATTGTTGAATGATCGAAGCCGAATATGCCTATTTTTGCTTGGTAACATAAGAATTAGGGAACATCACTTATTTTGAGAATTAGTGCATGTAGTGACCCGAACTTTTCCATGTTTATATATATATTAAATGAAATTGTTATTTACATGATTAAGTGTTTCCAACATGTTAAGCAATCAAACTTGTTAAGACTTGATTAATTGAAATAGGTTTCATATAGACAATTGACCACCCAGGTTGACCGGTGATTCACGAACATTAAAACTTGTAAAAACTATATGATGACATATATATGGATATATATATAGTTAACATGATATTATGATAAGTAAACATATCATTAATTATATTAACAATGAACTACATATGTAAAAACAAGACTACTAACTTAATGATTTTGAAACGAGACATATATGTAACGATTATCGTTGTAACGACATTTAATGTATATATATCATATTAAGAGATATCCATACATCATAATATCATGATAATATAATAATTTAAAATCTTATTTGATATTATAAACATTGGGATAACAACATTTAACAAGATCGTTAACCTAAAGGTTTCAAAACAACACTTACATGTAACGACTAACGATGACTTAACGACTCAGTTAAAATGTATATACATGTAGTGTTTTAATATGTATTCATACACTTTTGAAATACTTCAAGACACTTATCAAAATACTTCTACTTAACAAAAATGCTTACAATTACATCCTCGTTCAGTTTCATCAACAATTCTACTCGTATGCACCAGTATTCGTACTCGTACAATACACAGCTTTTAGATGTATGTACTATTGGTATATACACTCCAATGACCAGCTCTTAGCAGCCCATGTGAGTCACCTAACACATATGAGAACCATCATTTGACAACAAGCATGAAATATCTCATAAAATTACAAAAATATGAGTAATCATTCATGACTTATTTACATGAAAACAAAATTACATATCCTTTATATCTAATCCATACACAAACGACCAAAAACAACTACAAACACTTTCATTCTTCATCTAAATGATCTCTCTCAAGTTCTATCTTCAAGTTCTAAGTGCTCTTCATAAATTCTACAAGTTCTAGTTTCATAAAATCAAGAATACTTCCAAGTTTGCTAGCTTACTTCCAATCTTGTAGAGTGATCATCCAACCTCAAGAAATCTTTCTTATTTACAGTAAGATATCTTTCTAATACAAGGTAATACTCATATTCAAACTTTGATTCAATTTCTATAACTATAACAATCTTATTTCGAGTGGAAATCTTACTTGAACTTGTTTTCGTGTCATGATTCTACTTCAAGAACTTTCAAGCCATCCAAGATCCTTTGAAGCTAGATCCATTTGTCCCTTTTCCAGTAGGTTTATCCACAAAACTTGAGGTAGTAATGATGTTCATAACATCATTTGATTCATACATATAAAGCTATCTTATTCGAAGGTTTAAACTTGAAATCACTAGAACATAGTTTAGTTAATTCTAAACTTGTTCGCAAACAAAAGTTAATCCTTCTAACTTGACTTTTAAAATCAACTAAATACATGTTCTATATCTATATGATATGCTAACTTAATGATTTAAAACTTGGAAACACGAAAAACACCGTAAAACTGGACATACGCCGTCGTAGTAACACCGCGGGCTGTTTTGGGTTTGATAATTAAAAACTATGATAAACTTTGATTTAAATATTGTTCTTCTGGGAAAATGATTTTTCTTATGAACATGAAACTATATCAAAAAATCATGGTTAAGCTCAAAGTGGAAGTATGTTTTCAAAATGGTCATCAAGACGTCGTTCTTTCGACTGAAATGACTACCTCTTACAAAAATGACTTGTAACTTATATTTCCGACTATAAACCTATACTTTTTCTGTTTAGATTCATAAAATAGAGTTCAATATGAAACCATAGCAATTTGATTCACTCAAAACGGATTTAAAATGAAGAAGTTATGGGTAAAACAAGATTGGATAATTTTTAATTTTTGTAGCTACGGGAAATATTAACAATTCTATACAAATCATATCCTAGCTAACTTATATTGTATTATACATGTATTCTAATATATTATGTAATCTTGGGATACCATAGACACGTATGCAAATGTTTTGACATATCATATCGACCCATGTATATATATTATTTGGAACAACCATAGACACTCTATATGCAGTAATGTTGGAGTTAGCTATACAGGGTTGAGGTTGATTCCAAAAATATATATATACTTTGAGTTGTGATCTAGCCTGAGACGTGTATACACTGGGTCGTGGATTGATTCAAGATAATATATATATCGATTTATTTCTGTACATCTAACTATGGACAACTAGTTGTAGGTTACTAACGAGGACAACTGACTTAATAAACTTAAAACATCAAAATGTATTAAAAGTGTTGTAAATATATTTTGAACATACTTTGATATATATGTACATATTTGTTATAGGTTCGTGAATCGACCAGTGGCCAAGTTTTACTTCCCGACGAAGTAAAAATCTGTGAAAGTGAGTTATAGTCCCACTTTTAAAATCTAATATTTTGGGATGAGAATACATGCAGTTTTATAAATGTTTTACGAAATAGACACAAGTAATTGAAACTACATTATATGGGTGAATGATCGAAGCCGAATATGCCCCTTTTACTTGGTAGCCTAAGAATTAGTAACTGATCTACTAATTGACGCGAATCCTAAAGATAGATCTATTGGGCCTAACGAACCCCATCCAAAGTACGGGATGATTTAGTACTTCGAATTCGTTTTTATCATGTCCGAAGGATTTTCTGGAATGATAGGGGATATTCTTATATGCATCTTGTTAATGTCGGTTACCAGATGTTCACCATATGAATGAATTTTATCTCTATGTATGGGATGTATATTGAAATATGAAATCTTGTGGTCTATTATTATGATTTGATAATATATAGGTTAAACCTATAACTCACCAACATTTTTGTTGACGTTTTAAGCATGTTTATTCTCAGGTGATTATTAAGAGCTTCCGCTGTTGCATACTAAAATAAGGACAAGATTTGGAGTCCATGCTTGTATGATATTATGTAAAAACTGCATTCAAGAAACTTATTTTTGATGTAATATATTCTTATTGTAAACCATTAAGTAATGGTCGTGTGTAAACGGTATATTTTAGATTATCATTATTTGATAATCTACGTAATGCTTTTTAAACCTTTATCGATAAAATAAAGGTTATGGTTGTTTTAAAAATAAATGCAGTCTTTGAAAAACGTCTCATATAGAGGTCAAAACTTCGCGACGAAATCAATTAATATGGAACGTTTATAATCAATATGAACGGGACATTTCAGTTGGTATCAAAGCGTTGGTCTTAGAGAACCAGAAAATTTGCATTAGTGTGTCTTATCGAGTTTGTTAGGATGCATTAGTGAGTCTGGACTTCGACCGTATTTTCTTTAAAAATGATTGCTTAACATTTTTGTTGGAAACTATATATTATTAACATGTAAATATTAAGTGATATATTAATCTGTTAACATATTTGATATTGTGTGATAGATGTCTACCTCTAGAACAAATCCCATTGACTCACCTAATAATAACGAAGAGTCGAATATATATTGGCAAGATTCACAAGTTCCCGAAGAACCGGAAGAAGAGGAAACGGAACAGGAAGAAGAGGAACCAAAAGAAGAGGAACCAGAAGAAGAAGAGGTTCCGGAGGGGGGAATAGTAGGAACCACAGAAAATCGGTCAAATAAAAGAAAATCCTCAACCAATGGACCAAAGTTAATAATGGTCAATGGTGTTTCTGCTAAGGAAGCAAAATATTGGGAAAATTACCAATTTTCCGATGAATCGGATCCTGATGAGGATTCTGATGATGTTATAGAAATTACCCCGACCCAATTTAATGAGGCAAAAGAAAATAATAAGGAAAAAGGCATCAAAATAGAGAAATCTGATTCCGACCCTGATGAACTTTATATGTACCGTCAACACCCGTATTTTCAATATCGTGACAATAACCCGGGAACCTCTAAACCACCAGGTTTTTCTAAACCAATGTGGAAAACGTCGACTCGTATTAGAGGAACATCATATATCCCTAGAAGATTAGGAAAAAGAACCAAGTCTGAAGAAGAAGAAACCAGTGATTCAGATTAAAGGGGTGTGAGCATGTTGTGTAATAAATGTATTGTAGTGTGCTTGTACTTTTATGTTCTATGTAAAAATTGCTTGTATTATTTGTTATTACGAATCTAATCCTTGTCTATTTTACAGTATAAAAACAAAATGGACGTTAAGGGTAGACAACCGAATATTTTAGAAGACCTACCAGAGGATATGATTGAGGAAATCTTGTCTAGAGTCGGTCAGAATTCATCAGCACATTTAGTTATGGCGAAATTAACTTGTCAAACATTTGAAAGACTTTCCGAAAATGCCTTAGTTTATAAAAGGCTTTCCTTTGATAGGTGGGGTATATCACATTGAGGAGACCGTAAATTACGTCGTGTTTTCTTTAAAGCATTAAATGTGGGGAACCCAAATGCAATTTTACGCTACGGGTTAAGAACCTATTTTGACTCAACATATCCCAACATAGGATTTCGTGAATTAGAAAGAGCTTCTAACATGTAACATAAAGAAGCATGTTATGCTTACGGGTTAGTGATGTTCGCTTCTTACCAAAGTGAGAAAAAGAATATCGGATTGCAACTTTTAAATAAAACCTTCCCACATGTGACGGATTCAGTAGTTGGGGTGAGAAACAAGGTTTTTAGATTATTACGGTGCTGTTGGACATTACGAAACCCTCGTCCTTTTGACGACGTTACAACATGCTGCCTTGCCAATGGTCATAACGATTATTTTCCACAAGATCAAGGATGGGAAGTCGTCTTAGTAAAACCAGAATGCATGACTTGTTTCTGGACTTATGAATTACGTGTCTTTATTTCCTTTGCTGAACAACTTGCGTATTAACTAGATTTATCTTCAAAACTGTCCTGTATCATAGTGTACTATATTTCATGTTATATGTAATATAGCGAAGTTGTAAGTTTGAAGAATATTTGTATGTGATATATTATTATAATCAGTTTTTCATATGGAATTGTAGTAGTTGAATTGTATATTAGCTAATAAGTATGAACTTAACGGGTAGGTAGTACCCGAATTTAAACTTATAAAACGCTAATATGAAGAAAAAGCTTTTATAAATGAGTTCATATTATGCTACGAAATACTATTGACTACTCTTAATATTCTGTATGATTAACTCAATTCAGTTGTCTATTTTGAAGGAAATGGCACCGACTACTCGACACACCATGAATATGAACGAAGAGGAATTTCGTACCTTTCTTGCTGCAAACATAGCCGCAGTACAGGCTGCGCTACATACCAACAATAACGCTGAATCTAGCAATGCAGCTAACAGCGCAAGAAATTGTGTAGGATGCACCTACAAAGAATTCACTGCCTGCAAACCTTTGGAATTTGATGAAATCGAAGGACCAATTGGATTGAAAAGGTGGACCGAGAAAGTCGAATCGGTGTTTGCCATAAGTAAGTGTACTGAAGAGGACAAAGTTAAGTACGCTACGCATACCTTCACAGGTACTGCGTTAACGTGGTGGAACACCTATCTTGAACAGGTAGGACAAAATGCTGCTTACGCACTACCGTGGTCGGCATTCAAGCAATTGATGAACGAGCAGTACCGTCCTAGAAACGAAGTCAATAAACTCAAGGTAGAACTTAGAGAGTTACGAACACAAGGGTTCGACGTTACCACATATGAACGACGATTCACAGAGTTGTGCCTATTGTGCCCGGGAGCATTCGAAGACGAGGAAGAGAAGATCGACGCATTTGTAAAAGGGTTACCAGTAAGGATTCAAGAAGATGTAAGTTCACACGAGCCCGCTTCTATACAGAAGGCAAGTCGAATGGCTCATAAACTCATAAATCAGATTGAGGGAAGAATTAAAGAGCAGGCGACCGAAGAAGCCAACACGAAACAACTCAAGAGGAAGTGGGAGGAAAACGGTGACAAGAGTCACCAGTACAACAACAATAACAATTACAACCAAAATCGCAACAACTATCCCAACAACCGCAACAACAATCGCAACAATAACCGCAATCCTAACAATAACTACAACAAACATCCCAACAACAACAACAACTACAACAACCGTTTCAACAACAATAACAATCCCAACAACAACCGCAATAACAACAACGGCAACAAAAACCAAAAACAGCCATGTCATAGGTGTGAAGAAAATCGCAAGGGGTTTTGCACGACATTTTGCAACATGTGTAAAAGAAATGGTCATAGCGCGACAAAGTGTGAGGTCTACGGACCAAAGTTTAACAGAACTAAGGGAGCAAATAATGCCGGAACAAGTAAAGGCGAAACGAATAGTGTCGGAGCAAGTAATACCAACGCTGTTTGTTATAAATGTGGAAAACCGGGCCACATTATTAGAAATTGTCTGAATCAGGGGAATACTAATGGGCAGGGCCGTGGAAGAGTTTTCAATATTAATGCAGCAAAAGCACAGGAAGACCCAGAGCTTGTTACGGGTACGTTTCTTATTGACGATAAATCTGCTTATGTTTTATTTGATTCGGGTGCGGATAGAAGCTATATGAGTAGAGAATTTTGTGCTAAATTAAGTTGCCCATTGAGCCTTTGGATAGTAAATTTTTACTCGAATTAGCAAATGGTAAATTAATTTCAGCAGATAATATATATCGGAATCGAGAAATTAAACTGGTTAGCGAAACATTTAAGATTGACTTGATACCAGTAGAGTTAGGGAGTTTTGATGTGATAATCGGTATGGACTGGTTGAAAGAAGTGAAAACAGAGATCGTTTGTTACAAAAATGCAATTCGCATTATACGAGAAAAAGGAAAACCCTTAATGGTGTACGGAGAAAAGAACAACGTAAAGTTAAATCTTATTAGTAACCTGAAGGCACAAAAACTAATAAGAAAAGGTTGCTATGCTGTGCTAGCACACGTCGAGAAAGTCAATTCCGAAGAAAAGAACATCAATGATATTCCCATCGCAAAAGAATTTCCCGATGTATTTCCGAAAGAATTACCGGGACTACCTCCACACCCATCCGTTGAATTTCAAATAGACCTTATACCGGGAGCTGCACCAATAGCTCGTGCTCCATACAGACTTGCACCTTGTGAAATGAAGTAACTTCAGAGCCAATTACAAGAACTTTTAGAGCGTGGTTTCATTCAACCAAGCACATCACCGTGGGGAGCTCCTGTTTTGTTTGTCAAGAAGAAAGATGGTACATTCAGGTTGTGTATCGACTATCGAGAGTTGAACAAACTTACCATCAAGAACCGCTACCCACTACCGAGAATCGATGACTTATTTGATCAACTACAAGGCTCGTGTGTTTATTCGAAGATCGATTTACATTCTGGATATCATCAAATGCGGGTGAAAGAGGATGATATTCCAAAGACTGCTTTTAGGACGCGTTACGGTCATTACTAGTTTATGGTTATGCCATTTAGATTGACTAACGCACCAGCTGTGTTCATGGACCTCATGAACCGAGTGTGTGGGACATATCTTGACAAGTTTGTCATTGTTTTCATCGATGACATACTTATTTACTCGAAGAATGATAAAGAGCACGAAGAACACTTGAGAAAGGTGCTAGAGTTGTTAAGGAAAGAAAAACTGTACGCTAAGTTTTCAAAGTGTGCATTTTGGTTGGAAGAAGTTCAATTCCTCGGTCACATAGTGAACAAAGAAGGTATTCAGGTGGATCCAGCAAAGATTGAAACCGTTGAAAAGTGGGAAACCCCGAAAACTCCGAAACAGATACGCCAGTTTTTAGGACTAGCTGGTTACTACAGAAGGTTCATCCAAGACTTTTCCAGAATAGCAAAACCCTTGACTGCATTAACGCATAAAGTGAAGAAATTTGAATGGAAAGATGAACAAGAGAAAGCGTTTCAGTTGTTAAAGAAAAAGTTAACTACTGCACCTATATTGTCATTACCTGAAGGGAATGATGATTTTGTGATATATTGTGATGCCTCAAAGCAAGGTCTCGGTTGTGTATTAATGCAACGAGCGAAAGCAATTGCTTATGCGACTAGACAATTGAAGATTCACGAACAAAATTATACGACGCATGATTTGGAATTAGGCGCGGTTGTTTTTGCATTAAAGACTTGGAGGCACTACTTATATGGGGTCAAAAGTATTATATATACCGACCACAAAAGTCTTCAACACATATTTAATCAGAAACAACTGAATATGAGGCAGCGTAGGTGGATTGAATTGTTGAATGATTACGACTTTGAGATTCATTACCACACGGGGAAGGCAAATGTGGTAGCCGACGCCTTGAGCAGGAAGGACAGAGAACCCATTCGAGTAAAATCTATGAATATAATGATTCACAATAACCTTACTACTCAAATAAAGGAGGTGCAACAAGGAGTTTTAAAAGAGAGAAATTTAAAGGATGAAATACCCAAAGGATCGGAGAAGCATCTTAATATTCGGGAAGACGGAACCCGGTATAGGGCTGAAAGGATTTGGGTACCAAAATTTGGAGATATGAGAGAAATGGTACTTAGAGAAGCTCATAAAACCAGATACTCAATACATCCTGGAACGGGAAAGATGTACAAGGATCTCAAGAAGCATTTTTGGTGGCCAGGTATGAAAGCCGATGTTGCTAAATACGTAGGAGAATGTTTGACGTGTTCTAAGGTCAAAGCTGAGCATCAGAAACCATCAGGTCTACTTCAACAACCCGAAATCCTGGAATGGAAATGGGAAAACATTACCATAGATTTCATCACTAAATTGCCAAGGACTGCAAGTGGTTTTGATACTATTTGGGTAATAGTTGATCGTCTCACCAAATCAGCACACTTCCTGCCAATAAGAGAAGATGACAAGATGGAGAAGTTAGCACGACTGTATTTGAAGGAAGTCTTCTCCAGACATGGAATACCAATCTCTATTATCTCTGATAGGGATGGCAGATTTATTTCAAGATTCTGGCAGACATTACAGCAAGCATTAGGAACTCGTCTAGACATGAGTACTGCCTATCATCCACAAACTGATGGGCAGAGCGAAAGGACGATACAAACGCTTAAATACATGCTACGAGCATGTGTTATTGATTTCAGAAACAGTTCGGATCGACATCTACCGTTAGCAGAATTTTCCTACAACAACAGCTACCATTCAAGCATTGAGATGGCGCCGTTTGAAGCACTTTATGGTAGAAAGTGCAGGTCTCCGATTTGTTGGAGTGAAGTGGGGGATAGACAGATTACGGGTCCGGAGATAATACAAGAAACTACCGAGAAGATCATCCAAATTCAACAACGGTTGAAAACCGCTCAAAGTCGACAAAAGAGCTACGCTGACATTAAAAGAAAAGATATAGAATTTGAAATTGGAGAGATGGTCATGCTTAAAGATGCACCTTGGAAAGGCGTTGTTCGATTTGGTAAATGAGGGAAATTAAATCCAAGGTATATTGGACCATTCAAGATTATTGATCGTGTCGGACCAATAGCTTACCGACTTGAGTTACCTCAACAACTCGCGACTGTACATAACACTTTCCATGTCTTGAATTTGACGAAATGTTTTGCTAAAGAAGATCTCACTATTCCGTTAGATGAAATCCAAATCAACGAAAAACTTCAATTCATCGAAGAACCCGTCGAAATAATGGATCGTGAGGTTAAAAGACTTAAGCAAAACAAGATACCAATTGTTAAGGTTCGATGGAATGCTCGTAGAGGACCTGAGTTCACCTGGGAACGAGAAGATCAGATGAAGAAGAAATACCCACATTTATTTCCAGAAGATACATCAACACCTCCAACTGCTTAAAATTTCGGGACGAAATTTATTTAACGGGTAGGTACTGTAGGGACCTGAACTTTTCCATGTTTATATATATATTAAATGAAATTGTTATTTACATGATTAAGTGTTTCCAACATGTTAAGCAATAAAACTTGTTAAGACTTGATTAATTGAAATAGGTTTCATATAGACAATTGACCACCCAGGTTGACCGGTGATTCACGAACGTTAAAACTTGTAAAAACTATATGATGACATATATATGGATATATATATAGTTAACATGATATTATGATAAGTAAATATATTATTAAGTATATTAACAATGAACTACATATGTAAAAACAAGACTACTAACTTAATGATTTTGAAACGAGACATATATGTAACGATTATCGTTGTAACGACATTTAATGTATATATATCATATTAAGAGATATTCATACATCATAATATCATGATAATATAATAATTTAAAATCTCATTTGATATTATAAACATTGGGTTAACAACATTTAACAAGATCGTTAACCTAAAGGTTTCAAAACAACACTTACATGTAACGACTAACGATGACTTAACGACTCAGTTAAAATGTATATACATGTAGTGTTTTAATATGTATTCATACACTTTTGAAAGACTTCAAGACACTTATCAAAACACTTCTACTTAACAAAAATGCTTACAATTACATCCTCGTTCAGTTTCATCAACAATTCTACTCGTATGCACCCGTATTCGTACTCGTACAATACACAACTTTTAGATGTATGTACTATTGGTATATACACTCCAATGATCAGCTCTTAGCAGCCCATTTGAGTCACATAACACATGTGGGAACCATCATTTGGCAACTAGAATGAAATATCTCATAAAATTACAAAAATATGAGTAATCATTCATGACTTATTTACATGAAAACAAAATTACATATCCTTTATATCTAATCCATACACCAATGACCAAAAACAACTACAAACACTTTCATTCTTCAATTTTCTTCATCTAATTGATCTCTCTCAAGTTCTATCTTCAAGTTCTAAGTCTTTTTCATAAATTCTACAAGTTCTAGTTTCATAAAATCAAGAATACTTCCAAGTTTGCTAGCTTACTTCCAATCTTGTAGAGTGATCATCCAACCTCAAGAAATCTTTCTTATTTACAGTAAGATATCTTTCTAATACAAGGTAATACTCATATTCAAACTTTGATTCAATTTCTATAACTATAACAATCTTATTTCGAGTGGAAATCTTACTTGAACTTGTTTTCGTGTCATGATTCTACTTCAAGAACTTTCAAGCCATCCAAGATCCTTTGAAGCTAGATCCATTTGTCTCTTTTCCAGTAGGTTTATCCACAAAACTTGAGGTAGTAATGATGTTCATAACATCATTCGATTCATACATATAAAGCTATCTTATTCGAAGGTTTAAACTTGAAATCACTAGAACATAGTTTAGCTAATTCTAAACTTGTTCGCAAACAAAAGTTAATCCTTCTAACTTGACTTTTAAAATCAACTAAACACATGTTCTATATCTATATGATATGCTAACTTAATGATTTAAAACCTGGAAACACAAAAAATACCGTAAAACTGGACATACGCCGTCGTAGTAACACCGCGGGCTGTTTTAGGTTTGATAATTAAAAACTATGATAAACTTTGATTTAAATGTTGTTCTGCTGGGAAAATGATTTTTCTTATGAACATGAAACTATATCCAAAAATCATGGTTAAACTCAAAGTGGAAGTATGTTTTTCAAAATGGTCATCAAGACGTCGTTCTTTCGACTGAAATGACTACCTCTTACAAAAATGACTTGTAACTTATATTTTCGACTATAAACCTATACTTTTTCTGTTTATATTCATAAAATATAGTTCAATATGAAACCATAGCAATTTTATTCACTCAAAACGGATTTAAAATGAAGAAGTTATGGGTAAAACAATATTGGATATTTTTTGATTTTTGTAGCTACGGGAAATATTAATAATTCTATACAAATCATATCCTAGCTAACTTATATTGTATTATACATGTATTCTAATATATTATGTAATCTTGGGATACCATAGACACGTATGCAAATGTTTTGACATATCATATCGACCCATGTATATATATTATTTGGAACAATCATAGACACTCTATATGCAGTAATGTTGGAGTTAGCTATACAGGGTTGAGGTTGATTCCAAAAATATATATACTTTGAGTTGTGATCTAGCCTGAGACGTGTATACACTGGGTCGTGGATTGATTCAAGATAATATATATCAATTTATTTCTGTACATCTAACTGTGGACAACTAGTTGTAGGTTACTAACGAGGACAGCTGACTTAATAAACTTAAAACATCAAAATGTATTAAAAGTGTTGTAAATATATTTTGAACATACTTTGATATATATGTACATATTTGTTATAGGTTCGTGAATCGACCAGTGGCCAAGTCTTACTTCCCGACGAAGTAAAAATCTGTGAAAGTGAGTTATAGCCCCACTTTTAAAATCTAATATTTTGGGATGAGAATACATGCAGTTTTATAAATGTTTTACGAAATAGACACGAGTAATTGAAACTACATTATATGGGTGAATGATCGAAGCCGAATATGCGCCTTTTGCTTGGTAGCCTAAGAATTAGTAACCCGATCTACTAATTGACGCGAATCCTAAAGATAGATCTATTGGGCCTAACGAACCCCATCCAAAGTACCGGATGCTTTAGTACTTCAAATTCGTTTTTATCATATCCGAAGGATTTCCCGGAATGATAGGGGATATTCTTATATGTATCTTGTTAATGTCGGTTACCAGGTGTTCACCATATGAATGAATTTTATCTCTATGTATGGGATGTATATTGAAGTATGAAATCTTGTGGTCTATTATTATGATTTGATAATATATAGGTTAAACCTATAACTCACCAATATTTTTGTTGACATTTTAAGCATGTTTATTCTCAGGTGATTATTAAGAGCTTCCGCTGTTGCATACTAAAATAAGGACAAGATTTGAAGTCCGTGCTTGTATGATATTATGTAAAAACTGCATTCAAGAAACTTATTTTTGATGTAATATATTCTTATTGTAAACCATTAAGTAATGGTCGTGCGTAAACGGTATATTTTAGATTATCATTATTTTATAATCTACGTAATGCTTTTTAAACCTTTATCGATAAAATAAAGGTTATGGTTGTTTTAAAAATGAATGCAGTCTTTGAAAAACGTCTCATATAGAGGTCAAAACCTCGCGACGAAATCAATTAATATGGAACGTTTATAATCAATATGAACGGGACATTTCAGCGCACGCCTAATTGACGCGAATCCTAAAGATAGATCTATGGGCCCGACGAACCCCATCCAAAGTACCGGATGCTTTAGTACTTCGATGTTGTTTTATATCATGTTCGAAGGATTTCCCGGAATGATAGGAGATATTCTTATATGCATCTTGTTAATGTCGGTTACCAGGTGTTCAATCCATATGAATGATTTTTGTCTCTATGCATGGGACGTATATTTATGAGAACTGGAAATGAAATTCTTGTGGTCTATTAAAATGATGGAAATGAATGTTTATGATAAACTAATGAACTCACTAACCTTTTAGTTGACACTTTAAAGCATGTTTATTCTCAGGTATGAAAGAAGTCTTCCGATGTGAAATTGCTCATTTTAAAGATATTACTTGGAGTCATTCATGACATATTTCAAAAGACGTTGCATTCGAGTCGTTAAGTTCATCAAGATTATTATTAAGTCAATTATAGTTATATATATATTTTATAAAATGGTATGCATGCCGTCAACTTTCGATGTAATGAAAGATTGTCTTTTCAAAAACGAATGCAATGTTTGTAAAATGTATCATATAGAGGTCAAGTACCTCGCGATGTAATCAACTATTGTGAATCGTTTGTAATCGATATGGACTTCGTCCAGATGGATTAGGATGGGTCGTTAGATGTTATAGTTATAGAAATTGAATCAAAGTTTGAATATGAGTATTACCTTGTATTAGAAAGATATCTTACTGTAAATAAGAAAGATTTCTTGAGGTTGGATGATCACTTTACAAGATTGGAAGTAAGCTAGCAAACATGGAAGTATTCTTGATTTTATGAAACTAGAACTTATAAAATTTATGAAGAACACTTAGAACTTGAAGATAGAACTTGAGAGAGATCAATTAGATGAAGAAAATTGAAGAATGAAAGTGTTTGTAGGTGTTTTTGGTCGTTAGTATATAGATTAGATATAAAGGATGTGTAATTTTGTTTACTTGTAAATAAGTCATGAATGATTACTAATGTTTTTGTAATTTTATGAGATATTTCATGCTAGTTGCCAAATGATGGTTCCCACATGTGTTAGGTGACTCACATGGTCTGCTAAGAGCTGATCATTAGAGTGTATATACCAATAGTACATACATCTAAAAGCTGTGTATTGTACGAGTACGAATACAGGTGCATACGAGTAGAATTGTTGATGAAACTGAACGAGGATGTAATTGTAAGCATTTTTGTTAAGTAGAAGTATTTTGGTAAGTGTCTTGAAGTCTTTCAAAAGTGTATGAATTCATTTTAAAACACTACATGTATATACATTTTAACTGAGTCGTTAAGTCATCGTTAGTCGTTACAGGTAAATGTTGATTTGAAACCTTTAAGTTAACGATCTTGTTAAATGTTGTTAACCAAATGTTTATTATATCTAATGAGATGTTAAATTATTATATTATCATGATATTATGATATATTAATATATCTTAATATGATATATATACATTTAAATGTCGTTACAACGATAATCGTTACATATATGTCTCGTTTCGAAATCCTTAAGTTAGTAGTTTTGTTTTTACATATGTAGTTCATTATTAATATACATAATGACATGTTTACTTATCATTTATCATGATTAAACATAGTGTAACAATATCTTAATATGATTCATATATAATTAGTAAGACGTTGTTATAAAGAATATCGTTATATATATCGTTTCGAGTTTCTTAATTCAATAAACTCAATTTTATGTATATAACTCATTGTTAAAATACCTAATGAGATACTTACTTATCATAATATCATGTTAATTATATATATAATCATATATATGTCATCATATAGTTTTTACAAGTTTTAACGTTCGTGAATCACCGGTCAACTTGGGTGGTCAATTGTCTATATGAAACCTATTTCAATTAATCAAGTCTTAACAAGTTTGTTTGCTTAACATGTTGGAAACACTTAATCATGTAAATATCAATTTCAGTTAATATATATAAACATGGAAAAGTTCGGGTCACTATAGTACCTACCCGTTAAATAAATTTCGTCCCGAAATTTTAAGCAGTTGGAGGTGTTGACGTATCTTCTGGAAATAAGTGCGGGTATTTCTTCTTCATCTGATCTTCTTGTTCCCAGGTGAACTCAGGTCCTCTACGAGCATTCCATCGAACCTTAACAATTGGTATCTTGTTTTGTTTAAGTCTTTTTACCTCACGATCCATTATTTCGACGGGTTCTTCGATGAATTGAAGTTTTTTGTTGATTTGGATTTCGTCTAATGGAATAGTGAGATCTTCTTTAGCAAAACATTTCTTCAAATTTGAGACGTGGAAAGTGTTATGTACAGCCGCGAGTTGTTAAGGTAACTCAAGTCGGTAAGCTACTGGTCCCACACGATCAATAATCTTGAATTTCTCCAATATACCTTGGATTTAATTTCCCTCGTTTACCAAACCGAACAACGCCTTTCCAAGGTGCAACCTTAAGCATGACCATCTCTCCAATTTCAAATTTTATATATTTTCTTTTAATGTCGGCGTAGCTCTTTTGTCGACTTTGGGCAGTTTTTAACCGTTGTTGAATTTGGATGATCTTCTCGGTAGTTTCTTGTATTATCTCCGGACCCGTAATCTGTCCATCCCCCACTTCACTCCAACAAATCGGAAACCTGCACTTTCTACCATAAAGTGCTTCAAACGGCACCATCTCAATGCTTGAATGGTAGCTGTTGTTGTAGGAAAATTCTGCTAACGGTAGATGTCGATCCTAACTATTTCCGAAATCAATAACACATGCTCGTAGCATGTCTTCATGCGTTTGTATCGTCCTTTCACTCTGCCCATCAGTTTGTGGATGATAGGCAGTACTCATGTCTAGACGAGTTCCTAATGCTTGCTGTAACGTCTGCCAGAATCTTGAAATAAATCTGCCATCCCTATCAGAGATAATAGAGATTGGTATTCCATGTCTGGAGATGACTTCCTTCAAATACAGTCGTGCTAACTTCTCCATCTTGTCATCTTCTCTTATTGGCAGGAAGTGTGCTGATTTGGTGAGACGATCAACTATTACCCAAATAGTATCAAAACCACTAGCAGTCGTTGGCAATTTAGTGATGAAATCCATGGTAATGTTTTCCCATTTCCATTCCGGGATTTCGGGTTGTTGAAGTAGATCTGATGGTTTCTGATGCTCCGCTTTGACCTTAGAACACGTCAAACATTCCCCTACATATTTAGCAATATCGGCTTTCATACATGGCCACCAAAAATGTTTCTTGAGATCCTTGTACATCTTCCCCGTTCCAGGATGTATTGAGTATCTGGTTTTATGAGCTTCTCTAAGTACCATTTCTCTCATATCTCCAAATTTTGGTACCCAAATTCTTTCAGCCCTATACCGGGTTCCATCTTCCCGAATATTAAGATGCTTCTCCGATCCTTTGGGTATTTCATCCTTTAAATTTCCCTCTTTTAAAATTCCTTGTTGCACCTCCTTTATTTGAGTAGTAAGGTTAGTGTGAATCATTATATTCATAGCTTTTACTCGAATGGGTTCTCTGTCATTTCTGCTCAAGGCGTCGGCTACCACATTTGCCTTCCCCAGGTGGTAACGAATCTCAAAGTCGTAATCATTCAACAATTCAATCCACCTACGCTGCCTCATATTCAGTTGTTTTTGATTAAATATGTGTTGAAGACTTTTGTGGTCGGTATATATAATACTTTTGACCCCATATAAGTAGTGCCTCCAAGTCTTTAATACAAAAACAACCGCACCTGATTCCAAATCATGCGTCGTATAATTCTGTTCTTGAATCTTCAATTGTCTAGACGCATAAGCAATTACTTTCGTTCGTTGCATTAATACACAACCGAGACCTTGCTTTGAGGCATCACAATATATCACAAAATCATCATTCCCTTCAGGTAATGACAATATAGGTGCAGTAGTTAACTTTTTCTTTAACAACTGAAACGCTTTCTCTTGTTCATCTTTCCATTCAAATTTCTTCACTTTATGCGTTAATGCAGTCAAGGGTTTTGCTATTCTGGAAAAGTCTTGGATGAACCTTCTGTAGTAACCAGCTAGTCCTAAAAACTGGCGTATATGTTTCGGAGTTTTCGGGGTTTCCCACTTATCAACAGTTTCAATCTTTGCTGGATCCATCTGAATACCTTCTTTGTTCACTATGTGACCGAGGAATTGAACTTCTTCCAACCAAAATGCACACTTTGAAAACTTAGCGTTCAATTTTTCTTTTCTCAGCAACTCTAGCACTTTTCTCAAATGTTCTTCGTGCTCTTGATCATTCTTCGAGTAAATAAGTATGTCATCGATGAAAACAATGACAAACTTATCAAGATATGGCCCACACACTCGGTTCATGAGGTCCATGAACACAGCTGGTGCGTTAGTCAATCCAAACGGCATAACCATAAACTCGTAATGACCGTAACGTGTCCTAAAAGCAATATCATCCTCTTTCACCCGCATTTGATGATATCCAGAATGTAAATCGATCTTCGAATAAACAGATGAGCCTTGTAGTTGATCAAATAAGTCATCGATTCTCGGTAGTGGGTAGCGGTTCTTGATGGTAACTTTGTTCAACTCTCGGTAGTTGATACACAACCTGAATGTACCATCTTTCTTCTTGACAAACAAAACAGGAGCTCTCCATGGTGATGTGCTTGGTCAAATGAAACCACGCTCTAAAAGTTCCTGTAAATGACTTTGTAATTCTTTCATTTCGCTGGGTGCGAGTCTGTATGGAGCACGAGCTATTGGTGCAGCTCCTGGTACAAGGTCTATTTGAAATTCAACGGATCGATGTGGGGGTAATCCCGGTAATTATTTCGGAAATACATTGGGAAATTCTTTTGCGACGAGAACATCACTGATGTTCTTTTCTTCAGGTTTAACTTCCTCGATGTGTGCTAGAATGACATAACAACCTTTTCTTATTAGTTTTTGCGCCTTCAAACTACTAATAAAATTTAATTTCGCGTTGTTCTTTTCTCCGTACACCATTAAAGGTTTTCCTTTTTCACGTATAATGCGAATCGCATTTTTGTAACAAACGACCTCTGCTCTCACCTTTTTCAACCAGTCCATGTCAATTATTACATCAAAACTCCCTAAGTAGACTGGTATTAAATCAATTTTAAACGTTTCATCCCCCAGTTTAATTTCTCTCTCCCGACATATATTATATGCTGAAATTAATTTACCGTTTGCTAATTCGAGTAAAAATTTACTCTCCAAAGGCGTCAATGGGAAACTTAATTCAGCACAAAATTCTCCACTCATATAGCTTCTATCCGCACCCGAATCAAATAAAACATAAGCAGATTTATCGTCAATAAGAAACGTACCCGTAACAAGCTCCGGGTCTTCCTGTGCTTCTGCCGCATTAATATTGAAAACTCTTCCACAGTCCTGCCCATTAGTATTCCCCTGATTCGGACAATTTCTAATAATGTGACCCGGTTTTTCACATTTATAACAAACAGCGTTGGTATTACTTGCTCCGACACTATTCGTTTCGGCATTACTTGTTCCAACATTATTTGTTCCTTTAGTTCTATTAAACTTTGGTCCGTAGACATCACACTTTGTCGCGCTATGACCATTTCTTTTACACCTGTTGCAAAATGTCGTACAAAAACCCTGATGATTTTCTTCACACCTATGACATGGCTGTTTTTGTTTTTTGTTGCCGTTGTTGTTATTGAGGTTGTTGCTGGGATTGTTATTGTTGTTGAAACGGTTGTTGTAGTTGTTGTTGTTGTTGGGATGTTTGTTGTAGTTATTATTAGGATTGCGGTTATTGTTGCGATTATTGTTGCGGTTGTTGGGATAGTTGTTGCGATTGTGGTTGTAAATGTTGTTGTTGTTGTACTGGTGACTCTTGTCACCGTTTTCCTCCCACTTCCTCTTGAGTTATTTTGTGTTGGCTTCTTCGGCCGCCTGCTCTTTAATTCTTCCCTCAATCTGATTTATGAGTTTATGAGCCATTCGACTTGCCTTCTGTATAGAAGAGGGCTCGTGTGAACTCACATCTTCTTGAATCCTTACTGGTAACCCTTTTACAAATGCGTCGATCTTCTCTTCTTCATCTTCGAATGCTCCCGGACACAATAGGCACAACTCTATGAATCGTCGTTCATATGTGGTAACATCAAACCCTTGTGTTCGTAACTCTCTAAGTTCTGCCTTGAGTTTATTGACTTCGTTTCTAGGACGGTACTGCTCGTTCATCAATTGCTTGAATGCCGACCACGGTAGTGCGTAAGCAGTATTTTGTCCTACCTGTTCAAGATAGGTGTTCCACCACGTTAACGTAGTACCTGTTAAGGTATGTGTAGCGTACTTAACTTTGTCCTCTTCAGTACACTTACTTATGGCAAACACCGATTCGACTTTCTCGGTCTACCGTTTCAATCCAATTGGTCCTTCGGTTCCATCAAATTCCAAAGCGTTGCAGGCAGTGAATTCTTTGTAGGAGCATCCTACACGATTTCTTGCGCCGTTAGCTGCATTGCTAGATTTAGAGTTATTGTTGGTATGTAGCGCAGCCTGTACTGCGGCTATGTTTGCAGCAAGAAAGGTACGAAATTCCTCTTCGCTCATATTCATGGTGTGTTGAGTAGTCGGTGCCATTTTCTTCAAAATAGCCAACTAAATCGAGTTAATCATACAGAATATTAAGAGTAGTCAATAGTATTTCGTAGCATAATATGAACTCATTTATAAAAGCTTTTTCTTTATATTAGCATTTTATAAGTTTAAATTCGGTACTACCTACCCGTTAAGTTCATACTTAGCAGCTAATATACAATTCAACTACTACAATTCCATATGAAAAACTGATTATAATAATATATCACATACAAATATTCTTCAAACTTACAACTTCGCTATATTACATATAACATGAAATATAGTACACTTTGATACAGGACAGTTTTGAAGATAAACCTAGTTAATACGCAAGTTGTTCAGCAAAGAAAATAAAGACACGTAATTCATAAGTCCAGAAACAAGTCATGCATTCTGGTTTTACTAAGACGACTTCCCATCCTTGGTCTTGTGGAAAATAACCGTTATGACCATTGGCTAGGCAGCATGTTGTAATGTCGTCAAAAGGACGAGGGTTTCGTAATGTCCAACAGTCCCGTAATAATCCAAAAACCTTGTTTCTCACCCCAACTACTGAATCCGTCACTTGTGGGAAGGTTTTATTTAAAAGTTGCAATCCGATGTTCTTTTTCTCACTTTGGTAAGAAGCGAACATCACTAACCCGTAAGCATAACATGCTTCTTTATGTTGCATGTTAGAAGCTCTTTCTAATTCACGAAATCCTATGTTGGGATATGTTGAGTCAAAATAGGTTCTTAACCCGTAGCGTAAAATTGCATTTGGGTTCCCCGCATTTAACGCTTTAAAGAAAACACGGGATAACTTACGGTCTCCCCAATGTGATATACCCCACCTATCAAAGGAAAGCCTTTTATAAACTAAGGCATTTCTGGAAAGTCTTTCAAATGTTTGACAAGTTAATTTTGCCATAATTAATTATGCTGATGAATTCTGACCGACTCTAGACAAGATTTCCTCAATCATACCCTCTGGTAGATCTTCTAAAATATTCAGTTGTCTACCCTTAACGTCCATTTTGTTTTTATACTGTAAAATAGGCAAGGATTATATTTGTAAAAGATAATTAACAAACAATACAAGCAATTTTTACATAGAACATAAAAGTACAAGCACACTACAATACATATAATACACAACATGATTACAACCCTCTAATCTGAATCACTGGTTTCTTCTTCTTCGGACTTGGTTCGTTTTCCTAATTTTCTAGGAATATATGGTGTTCCTCTAATACAAGCCGTCGTTTTCCATAATGGTTTAGAAAAACCTAATGGTTTAGAGGTTCCCGGGTCATTGTTACATTTTAGGAAATACGGATGTTGCCGATACATATAAAGTTCATCGGGGTTGGAATCGGGTTTCTCTATTTTTATACATTTTCCCTTATTATTTTCTTTCGCTTTATTAAATTGGGTCAAGGTAATTTCTATAACATCATCGGGATTCGATTCATCGGAAAATTGGTAATCTTCCCAATATTTTATTCCTCGGCGGAAACACCATTGACTATTATTAACTTTGGTCCGTTGGTTGAGGATTTTCTTTTATTTACTCGATTTACTATAGGTATCAATATTTCTTCCTCCGGAACCTCTTCTTCTTCTGGTTCCTCCTCTTCCGATTCCTCCTCTTCTGGTTCCTCTTCTTCCGGTTCCTCCTCTTCTGGTTCCTCTTCGGAAATTTGTGAATCTTCCCAAAATTTATTCAACTCTTCATTATTATTAGGTGAATCAATGAGATTTGTACTAGAGGTAGACATCTATCACACAATATCAAACATGTTAAGAGATTAATATATCACATAATATTTACATGTTAATAATATATAGTTTCCAACAACAACAAAATGTTAAGCAATCGTTTTTGAAGAAAAACACGGTCGAAGTCCAGACTCACTAATGCATCCTAACAAACTCGGTAAGACACACTAATGCAATTTTCTGGTTCTCTAAGACCAACGCTAGGATACCAACTGAAATGTCCCGTTCATATTGATTATAAACGTTCCATATTAATTGATTTCGTCGCGAGGTTTTGACCTCTATATGAGACGTTTTTCAAAGACTGCATTCATTTTTAAAACAACCATAACCTTTATTTTATCGATAAAGGTTTAAAAAGCATTACGTAGATTATCAAGTAATGATAATCTAAAATATACCATTTACACACGACCATTACATAATGGTTTACAATAAGAATATATTACATCAAAAATAAGTTTCTTGAATGCAGTTTTACATAATATCATACAAGCATGGACTCCAAATCTTGTCCTTATTTTAGTATGCAATAGCGAAAGCTCTTAATAATCACCTGAGAATAAACATGCTTAAAACGTCAACAAAAATGTTGGTGAATTATAGGTTTAACCTATATATTATCAAATCATAATAATAATAGACCACAAGATTTCATATTTCAATATACATCCCATACATAGAGATAAAATTCATTCATATGGTGAACACCTGGTAACCGACATTAACAAGATGCATATAAGAATATCCCCTATCATTTCGGGAAATCCTTCGGACATGATAAAAATGAATTCGAAGTACTAAAGCATCCGGTACTTTGGATGGGGTTCGTTAGGCCCAATAGATCTATCTTTAGGATTCGCGTCAATTAGTAGATCGGTTTACTAATTCTTAGGTTACCAAGCAAAAGGGGCATATTCGGCTTCTATCATTCACCCACATAATGTAGTTTCAATTACTTGTGTCTATTTCGTAAAACATTTATAAAACTGCATATATTCTCATCCCAAAATATTAGATTTTAAAAGTGGGACTATAACTCACTTTCACAGATTTTTACTGGAAGTAAGACTTGGCCACTGGTCGATTCACGAACCTATAACAAATATGTACATATATATCAAAGTATGTTCAAAATATATTTACAACACTTTTAATACATTTTGATGTTTTAAGTTTATTAAGTCAGCTGTCCTCGTTAGTAACATACAACTAGTTGCCCATAATTAGATGTACAGAAATAAATTGATATATATTATCTTGAATCAATCCACGACCCATTGTATACACGTCTCAGGCTAGATCACAACTCAAAGTATATATATTTTTGGAATCAACCTCAACCCTGTATAGCTAACTCCAACATTACTGCATATAGAGTGTCTATGGTTCGATACGATATGTCAAAACATTTGCATACGTGTCTATGGTATCCCAAGATTACATAATATATTAGAATACATGTATAATACAATATAACTTTGCTAGGATATGATTAATATAAATTTGTTACCAATTTTCACGTAGCTACAACAAGCAAAAATATCCAATCTTATTTTACCCATAACTTCTTCGTTTTAAATCCGTTTTGAGTGTTTCAAGTTGCTATGGTTTCATATTGAACTTAAGTTTATGCATCTAAACAGAAAAAGTATAAGTTTATAGTCGGAAATACAGGTTACAAGTCGTTTTTGTAAAGGTAGTCATTTCAGTCGAAAGAACGACGTCTAGATGACCATTTTGGAAAACATACTTCCACTTTGAGTTTAACCATGATTTTTGGATATAGTTTCATGTTCATAAGAAAAATAATTTTCTCAGAAGAACAACTTTTAAATCAAATTTTATCATAGTTTTTAATTAACTAATCCAAAACAGCCCGCGGTGTTACTATGACGGCGTATATCCGGTTTTACGGTGTTTTTCATGTTTTTTAGTTTTAAATCATTAAGTTAGAATATCATATAGACATAGGACATGTGTTTAGTTGATTTTAAAAGTCAAGTTAGAAGGATTAACTTTTGTTTGCGAACAAGTTTAGAATTAACTAAACTATGTTCTAGTGATTTCAAGTTTAAACCTTCGAATAAGGTAGTTTTATATATATGAATCGAATGATGTTATGAACATCATTACTAACTCAGGTTTTGTGGATAAACCTACTGGAAATGAGAAAAATAGATCTAGCTTCAAAGGATCCTTGGATGGCTTGAAAGTTCTTGAAGCAGAATCATGACACGAAAACAAGTTCAAGTAAGATTTCCACTCGAAATAAGATTGTTATAGTTATAGAAATTGAATCAAAGTTTGAATATGAGTATTACCTTGTATTAGAAAGATATCTTACTGTAAATAAGAAAGATTTCTTGAGGTTGGATGATCAGTTTACAAGATTGGAAGTAAGCTAGCAAACATGGAAGTATTCTTGATTTTATGAAACTAGAACTTATAAAATTTATCAAGAACACTTAGAACTTGAAGATAGAACTTGAAAGAGATCAATTAGATGAAGAAAATTGAAGAATGAAAGTGTTTGTAGGTGTTTTTGGTCTTTGGTATATGGATTAGATATAAAGGATGTGTAATTTTGTTTACTTGTAAATAAGTCATGAATGATTACTAATGTTTTTGTAATTTTATGAGATATTTCATGCTACTTGCCAAATGATGGTTCCCACATGTGTTAGGTGACTCACATGGGCTGCTAAGAGCTGATCATTAGAGTGTATATACCAATAGTACATACATCTAAAAGTTGTGTATTGTACGAGTACGAATACAGGTGCATACGAGTAGAATTGTTGATGAAACTGAACGAGGATGTAATTGTAAGCATTTTTGTTAAGTAGAAGAATTTGGATAAGTGTCTTGAAGTCTTTCAAAGGTGTATGAATACATATTAAAACACTACATGTATATACATTTTAACTGAGTCGTTAAGTCATCGTTAGTCGTTACATGTAAATGTTGATTTGAAACCTTTAAGTTAACGATCTTGTTAAATGTTGTTAACCCAATGTTTATTATATCTAATGAGATGTTAAATTATTATATTATCATGATATTATGATATATTAATATATCTTAATATGATATATATACATTTAAATGTGGTTACAACGATAATCGTTACATATATGTCTCGTTTCGAAATCCGTAAGTTAGTAGTCTTGTTTTTACATATGTAGTTCATTGTTAATATACATAATGACATGTTTACTTATCATTTATCATGATTAAATAATAATGCTAAAAACGAACATATATTTCATAGCATTATACTTCAAGAAAGACAAGCTTTTAGTTGCAATTGTTCTAATTTCAAGTAATTATCGTTTAAATAATAAAAGGTGAAGACAAAAGACAGATTCGATGATTTGAAGAAGCAAATGACCAAAACGCTAAAAAGTACAAAGTACAATTCAAGTGGTTCAATTTATTGATGAGAAACGTCTCAAAATTACAAAAGTACAAGCCGCAAAACGCAAAGTACAAGATATTAAATTATACGAAAAGGCGTTCGAAAATTCGGAACCGAGACATGAACCAACTTTCAACGCTCGATGCAACGAAGCTGAAAGTACAAGTCAACTATGCACAAGAATATAATATAATCTTTAAATAATTCATAATAAGAATAATAATAAATAATAAAAAGTTATTAATTGAGCATAGTTAAAGGGTCATAAGTGAAAATTTCAAATCAATAATTCGCAACGAGATATTATTGATTCAACTTTGAATGGTAGCCAGCTAACATTCCACCTACAACAGTATCAATCATTTGCCTATAAAAGCAAGGCACGGAGTAATGAAGAAACACACCTTTTTCTTTTCCTTTCTCATATCATATACGATATATATATATATATATATATATATATATATATATATATATATATATATATATATATATATATATATATATATATATATATATATATATATAATTATATTTTATAATTATAATTTTAATTTAAGTTTAATAATAATTGGGTTATTGTAAGAATGTTTTACGGGTTTTAAATTGAAACTCTGTCCGTGTAACGCTATGCTATAAATAATCATTGTAAGTTATGTTCTTCCTTTTTAAATTAATGTCTCGTAACTAAGTTATTATTATGCTTATTTAAGCCGAAGTAATCGTGATGTTGGGCTAAATATTAAGATTGGGTAATTGGGCTTTGGACAATAATTGGGGTTTGAACAAAAGACCGACACTTGTGGAAATTAGACTATGGGCTATTAATGGGCTTTATATTTGTTTAACTGAATGATTGTTCGTTAATTTAATATAAAGATTTACAATTTGATGTATCTATAAATAACCACATACACTCGATCGGATACGATGGGTGGGATATTTATAAGTACTAATAATTGTTCATTTGACCGGACACGGGGATGGATTAATAGTCAATGGACTCATTAAAACAGGGGTGGATTACATACAAGGAAAATTGGTATAATTGTTAACAAAGTATTAAAACCTTATTACAGTTTAAGTCCTCAATTAGTTGGAATATTTGACTTCGAGTATAAGGGTAATTTGACGAGGATACTCGCACTTTATAATTATGGCCGATGGACTGTTATGGACAAAAACCAGATAGACGTATCGAATAATCTAGGACAAAGGACAATTAATCCATGGTAATAAATTAAAATCAAAACGTCAAACATCATGATTATGGAATTTTAAATAAGCATAATTCCTTTATTTTATATCTCATCGTACTTTCATTTATCGTCATTTAATTTATCGTACTTTAAATTATCGCACTTTTATTTTTACGCTTTATTTATATTTTTAATTATTGCACTTTTATTTGTTGTCATTTACTTTAATCTTTAAAATAAGTTATATTTATATTTAATATTTTGCATTAGGTTTTAACTGTGATATAAGTCTCAAAATCGACAAACCGGTCATTAAACAGTAAATCCCCCCAAAGTTACCTATAATTACTATATATTACTAAATCTAGTTTAACTACTTAATTAAATAATTTGACCTAGTAAGGCACCCAATAATAGTGTCCACGGATCGACCTCCCGGACTTTACCTTAGCTATATTATTACACGATAGATATACTTGCCTTTTGTGTTTTAGTTTAATTTAGGTGATTTCCTGTAGTAAATAAATATAAAACTGATAGCCGTTTCATACACACCCTCTAGAACACATCATTAAACATAGTGTAACAATATCTTAATATGATTCATATATAATTAGTAAGACGTTGTTATAACGATAATCGTTATATATATCGTTTCGAGTTTCTTAATTCAATAAACTCAATTTTATGTATATAACTCATTGTTAAAATACCTAATGAGATACTTACTTATCATAATATCATGTTAATTATATATATAATCATATATATGTCATCATATAGTTTTTACAAGTTTTAATGTTAGTGAATCACCGGTCAACTTGGGTGGTCAATTGTCTATATGAAACCTATTTCAATTAATCAAGTGTTGGAAACACTTAATCATGTAAATATCAATTTCATTTAATATATATAAACATGGAAAAGTTCGGGTCACTACAATTGGTATTGATTTCGACAAGTAGTGTTGAAGACCTTGTATCGAAAGTCTGCTCTTCCAGCGATGTTGAGTTATTTGATTTGTTTCCTAATTTTGATTAGCACTATAAATATACCTATTGTAATCTGTAACCCTAAGCACGAAAAATCAATAAAAAAGCTCTCTAGTTGGCCGTGGACTAAAGCAATCATACCAATTGCATATAACCACGTAATATCTTGTGTCGTTTACTTTTCTTGTTGTTATTCAGTCTGTTTGTCATTTGTGGGATCACAATCTTTCGATTGGTGGTCTTTGTTGGGTCCATAAATTCCTAACAGTAATGACCCGACTTTTTCGACTTATATTTGTGCTTGTTACTTTCACGAAACTGCGTATTTGTGTGTACTGTGTTAGATTATACTCTGGGATCTTATTTCATGTTGATTACTTTCGTTTATATTTTTAGAACGTCTTATTAAGTACTTAGTTACTTAACTTGATCCTCGAATGCTTTTATGATCGTTAGTGTCACTTGACGTTTAGAACGAGCTATGTATTTTGGTACACGTTTAACTTTTGTCATAATTGGAATATTATGACTACGTAATACTAATTGTTATTTTCTAATGACAATTACTTGGCTTTTTGGTTGCTTAATTACGCTTAGTAATTTACTTATGCTCACTAGTTAGTCTTGTTGGACTTTCTACCTTATTGGACTTATGCTCACTAGTTAGTCTTGTGAACGATTATGATTGTGAACGATTATGATTGTGAACTTCATTACCACCCTGGCAAGGAAAATGTTGTAGCCGATGCCTTGAGCCGAAAGGAGAGAATGGTACCTCTTCGTGTCCGCGCCTTGAACATCACCATCCACACCAATCTCAATAGCCAAATTCGTGTAGCCCAAGAGGAAGCTCTTAAGGAGGAGAATATTTCTCATGAGCACTTGAACATTCTCGTCTCTCGATTCGAGGTTAAGGAAACTGGACTTCGATATTTTTCCATAAGAATTTGGGTGCCTAGTTATGGGGACTTACGAAGCCTAATTCTAGACGAAGCCCACAAGTCAAGGTATTCAATTCATCCAGGAGATGGTAAGATGTACCACGACCTCAAGGAGCAATATTGGTGGCCAAACCTCAAGAAGGATGTTGCGACTTATGTTGGAAAGTGTTAACCTTGTTCCAAGATCAAAGCCGAACATCAGAGGCCATCCGGATTACTTCAGCAACCCGAAATCCCGCAATGGAAGTGGGAAGGAATAACGATGGACTTCATCACAAATCTATCGAAGACGGTAGGCAGTTATGATACCATCTGGGTTATTATCGACCGTCTTACCAAATCTGCTCACTTCCTAGCCATGAAGGAAACCGATACGATGGATAAACTCGTGCAGCTGTACATAAAGGAAATTGTATCTCGTTACGGTGTACCTTTATCGATTATTTCAGACCGTGATGCCCGTTTTGTTTCTAGATTTTTGCGTTCTTTGCAAGAAGCTTTGGGAACACATTTAGATATGAGTACCGCGTATCACCCACAAACTGACGGACAAAGCGAACGCACGATTCAAACCCTGGAGGACATGTTACGAGCTTGTGTTATTGATTTTGGAATAGCTTGGGAGAAGCATTTGCCTCTAGCCGAATTCTCCTACAACAATAGTTACCATTCGAGCATTAAGGCCGCACCTTTTGAAGCTTTGTATGGCCGCAAGTGCCGTTCTCCTATATGTTGGGTCGAAGTAGGTGAAAAGCAAATCACCGGACCCAAACTCATCCATGAAACAACCGAGAAGATTGTTCAAATTCAAGCAAGGCTCAAGACTGCCCGTGATCGTCAAAAGAGCTATGCCGACCTTAAACGTAAAGATCGCGAATTCCAAGTAGGTGATCGCATAATGTTGAAAGTCGCACAATGGAAAGGTGTAATCCATTTCGGAAAGCGTGGGAAGCTAAATCCACGATATATTGGTCCTTTTGAAGTCTTGGAGTGTGTTGCACCCGTTGCTTACCGTTTGGATCTTCCGACTCAGTTGAGCGCAGTTCATCCCACTTTCCACGTGTCGAATCTGAAGAAATGTCTTGCTTAACCAGAACTTGTCATACCTCTTGAGGAGCTTACTATTGATGACAAACTCCACTTTGTGGAAGAACCTGTTGAGATCATGGACCGTGAGGTCAAAACCTTGAAACGCAACAAGATTCCAATTGTCCGAGTCCGTTGGAATGCTAAATGAGGACCCGAGTTTACTTGGGAACGAGAGGATCAGATGATGCAGAAGTATCCTCACCTTTTCCCGATTCTACCGTCTACCTCAACTTTAAATTTCGGGATAAAATTTTCTTTAACAGGTGGGTAATGTAACGACCCGACTTTTTCGACTTATATTTGTGCTTGTTTCTTTCACGAAACTGCGTATTTGTACGTACTGTGTTAGATTATACTCTGGGATCTTATTTCATGTTAATTACTTTCGTTTATATTTTTAGAACGTGTTATTAAGTACTTAGTTACTTAACTTGATCCTCGAATGCTTTTATGACTGTTAGTGTCACTTGACGTTTAGGACGAGCTATGTATTTTGGTACACGTTTAACTTTTGTCATAATTGGAATATTATGACTACGTAATACTAATTGTTATTTTCTAATGACAATTACTTGGCTTTTTGGTTGCTTAATTACGCTTAGTAATTTACTTATATACACTAGTTAGTCTTGTTGAACTTTCTACCTTATTGGACTTAAGCCCACCCTACTCTAGCTAATAGACTCTTAAGTTAGCCCAATTTTAATAAGTTAATGACCCATTAAGATGTAGGACAAAAACCCATTAATATGAGCCAATATACTAGTATTTTTGTAAACCATTACCATACATGTTACATGGGATCCCAACAACAAACACCACCTTTAGACCACCACTAAGCAAAAAGCAAAAGTTGTCCCCCTTTTGTCCCCCCAAAACCCACGACCATCACCACCCTCCACCACTATAAATACCAAGCTTATTTCACCCATTTCACACCTGATCTCATTCACATTTTACACACACTTGCTCTCTAATTCTCTCTCTAGTCTTTCTCACACTAAAAATTGTAAGTTTTAAATTTCCTCTTCTTCTTATTTTCTTCTTCTACACGACATCATCATCATCATAAGATCATGCTTTTTAACTTTTTGATCTTGTTATATCTTGAAGATTCAAACTTTGATTTGAATCCTTCAAGAACATGAAAGATTCAAGCTTTCTAGCTTTGAATCTTCATTACTTTTGTTGGATCTAAGTTTTATAGCTTATGATCTCTTTATTTTGTTAAAAAGATCAAAACTTGTGTTGATGATCTTCATGAAACTTGAAGATCTAGCCTTTTGCTTTATAGATCTTCAAGAACATAAAAGATTCAAGCTTTCTAGCTTTGAATCTTCATTACTTTGATGGATCAAAGCTTTATAGCTTAAGATCACTTTGTTTTTGCTAAAAGATCAAAACTTGTGTTTGTGATCTTCATGAAACTTGAAGATCTAGCTTCTTGCTTTAAAGATCTTCAAGAACAAAAAAGATTCAAGCTTTCTAGCTTTGAAATCTCATAATTATTTGTTAAAGGATCCAAGTTCTCTAGCTTAGGGTTCCATTACTTTGATTGATCAAATTTATGTCTTGCTTGTTTGATTGAATCAAAGTTTGTAGCTTTAATCTTAAATAGAACTTGTATTTGTGTTAAGAATAAGAACATGATGTAACATTGGTTCATCATCCATCTAAAACTCTTAAGTGAGTTGTATTACTTCTTAGTCTTGACATTATGTGTTGATGATTGAAACTTGGTCAAAGTGATGCTAAACATCAAAGAGTTGTACACTTGAAGCTTACACGCATCAAGGATGAGAACCGTGATGAGCATCAAACACCAAGGAACCCACCGGAGCATTTGTTTTCTGTTTTTCTGGGTCTGATCAGACTCCTGGTTTAATGACCCGTCCTAATCCATCTAGACGAATACATTATATTTGGTTACATCGCGAGGTACTTGACCTCTAAATGATACATTTTACAAACATTGTATTCGTTTTTAAAAGACAAACTTTCTTTACCTCAAAAGTTGACGGCATGCATACCATTTCATAATATATCCAACTATAATTGACTTAATAATAATCTTGATGAACTCAACGACTCGAATGCAACGTCTTTCGAAATATGCCATGAATGACTCCAAGTAATATCCTTAAAATGAGCAAATGCACAGCGGAATATTTCTTTCAAACCTGAGAATAAACATGCTTTAAATTGTCAACCAAAAGGTTGGTGAGTTCATTAGTTTATCATAATCGATCATTTCCATAATTTTAATAGACCACAAGATTTTCATTTCCATTTCTCATAAATATACGTCCCATACATAGAGACAAAAAAATCATTCATATGGATTGAACACCTGGTAATCGACATTCACAAGATGCATATAGAATATCCCCATCATTCTGGGACTCCCTTCGGACATGATAAATTTCGAAGTACTAAAGCATCCGGTACTTTGGATAGGGCTTGTTGGGCCCGATAGATCTATTTTTAGGATTCGCGTCAATTAGGGTGTATGTTCCCTAATTCTTATATTACCAGACTAAAAAGGGGCATATTCAATTTCGATCATTCAACCATATAATATAGTTTCAATTACTTGTGTCTATTTCGTAACACAGTTATAAAAACAGCGCATGTATTCTCAGTCCCAAAAATATATATTGCAAAAGCATTTAAAAAGGGAGCAAATGAAACTCACAGTACAATATTTTGTAGTAAAAATATGCATACGATGGAACAGAACAATGCAAGGTCGACCTCGGATTCACGAACCTATATCAAGTATGCATATTAACACATATAATAATATTCAAATAATTATATATTTTGATATTAGTAATATACTTGTGATATTAAATGTAATATTAATAGTTACTTAAATATTTCTATTTTATATATTTCATTAAATTATGATAATAATATATTACATACTTTATTAATATATTTTGAATAAATACTTAGTATTAATATTTTTAAATACACATAACTTTTACGGAGTATTTATTCAATGATATTGAAATTATGAATTAATACTTCGTTATTTGTTGATGCATGATGTTGATGTTTGTGGAATTCTTGTGAACTTCGCAAGGTACGAATGATGTTGTCTGAAAAGTTTCGAGTACATCGATGATGAGAGTGTAAAATCAAACATATATTTAAGTAATACACTTGATTTATTATGAAATGGGATTCATTGGATTGAAACAGAGATTGTAGTTAATGATGATTAAGTCGCTAACGAAGGATGTACATCATAGCATATTAGTAATATGAATTAACCGAGTAGTTAAGATTCACACATAATAGCTTAGTACGAAAAGATTTATTATGGTTTAAAAATTTATATATATATAAAATATACATATATATCTTTCAGTGGAAATGAGTTAATACTTCATAACTCGTTGATACAATATACTCGTTGTTGATTCGTAATGATGTCCACAATGATTCTTGAACTGACGGGGTTTGTGATGTTATAGGTGTTGCTGATTCTGACGATGCTGACGGCACTGACTGTGCTGGTGATGCTGACAGTACTGTTGATGTTGCTGGTAAAACAAGTCTAGCTTGTAAATCACACACCATTCTTGTCAGGGTTTCTACTCTTCCTTCTATCATTTTAGTTCACTCATCTGATTTATGGTTAGGACTAGAATAGATAATCTCTAAGACTTTAGAGATTACATAATCGCCACAGAATGTTCCTCCAATAAAGTTATAGATTAATACTTCATCGGTTTTTGTTGTTGGTACTACTTGGTATTTATGGTGCGTATGATGTTGATGCTCGAAGTACAGATTGTGATGTTGAGGTGTGGGATACTTAGGTTGTTGTTGATGGTGGTGATGGTACTGTTGGTGCCGGTGCTGCTGCTGGTGCTTGTAACCTTTGCACCATATTCTCCAAAACCACTACCCGAGCGCGAAGCTCGTTGACTTCTTCTATTACACTGGGTGGTTGTCGATTCGGACGAGCGGATGAATAAGATCTAGAATTCGAGATAGTATATAGTCATACCGAGATACCCTGGAAATGAGAGAGAAAATAGTATCATGAACAGGTTCGCCGGTAAGAGCTTCAGGTTCTTCACCAAGAGGGCAATGTGGTGAATGGAAAGGATCGCCTTCTTCTTATCTCAATGATTAAGTAGACCACGAACCCATCAGATGAATTGGGGATGATTGTTTGGTTGAATTCATTCTGGTGACGCTGCTTTAGGAGCTTAGGTGAAACTCCATATCGGAATAGCTGTCGGAATCCGAGAAATTCGAACTGGTTGAGGTATTCATCTCGTACGATCAGATGAAGGATTTTCAATAAGAAATAGATTATAGGATGTAGATTAGTACCCTGCAATACATAATTTACATATGCATATATAATACTAAAATCCCATAAGTTACGGAGGAATCTACGGAAGCTGTCAGGCAAATGTAACAATAACAGATACGCTAAGATATGAATTTATCTATACACTGTCTATACAATAGAGGTAGTAAGACGTGTCTAGACTTTAAGGATGATAAGCAAATAGTTTTCGACACTAAATGATAAGCAAAACTTTTGACGAGAGGACTATGTGGTGGATGGAAAGGATCACCTTCTTCTTGTCTCCAATGATTAAGGAGGCTACGAACCCATCTCCAATTCATCCAGAATAGATGATGGCTGATTGATTGATTCATTCCAGTCACAATGCTTTCGGAGCTTGAGTGTGATTCCATTTCGGAATCCGAGGGTCTTGAACTAATGATGAATTCCATTTCGTACGATTGAATAAAGGTTTTTTCGATATGAAATGATTTTCCGGCTATCGGGTGGTATTCTAATTACATAGGATACATATATATATATATATATATATATATATATATATATATATATATATATATATATATATATATATATATATATATATATAGCAAAAGATTTCATAGATTACGGAGGAATTTATGGAATAAGTCCGGCAAAGTTTACAGTAACAGATACGCTAAGATATGAATTAGCAGATACGCTAAGATATGAATTTTGTCTACACACTATTCATGCAATCAATGCAATAAGATGTGTCTAGACTAAGAATGATAAGCAGGCAATTTCTGATAAAAATGATAAGCAAAACTTTTGACATGCAGACACGGTCGAAGTCCAGACTCACTAATGCATCCTAACGACTATCAGTTAGACACACTAATGCAGACTTGGTTCGCTAAGACCACCGCTCTGATACCAACTGAAATGCCCCGTTCATATACATTATAAACTTTTCACAATAGTTGATTACATCGCGAGGTATTTGACCTCTATATGATACATTTTACAACATTGCATTCGTTTTTAAAAGACAAACTTTCTTTACATCGAAAGTTGACAGCATGCATACCATTTCATAATACATCCAACTATAATTGACTTAATAATAGTCTTGATGAACTCAATGACTCGAATGCAACGTCTTTCAAAATATGCCATGAATGACTCCAAGTAATATCCTTAAAATGAGCTAATGCACAGCGAAAGATTTCTTTTATACCTGAGAATAAACATGCTTTAGAGTGTCAACCAAAAGTTTGGCGAGTTCATTAGTTTATCGTACTTAATAAATTCCATAATTTTAATAGACCACAAGATTTCATTTAATCAATAATCATACACTCGCAAGTGTTTAAAATTCATTCGTATGATGAACACCTGGTAACCGACATTAACATAATGCATATAGAATATCCCCCGCATACTCGTAAGTATGCCATTAATATTGGCAATCGCAATCACCATTTAATCGAAGTACTAAAGTATTTCAAATTCTAGAATGGGGTTTGTTAGGCCCATAGATCTATCTTTAGGATTCGCGTCAATTAGGGGGCCATTTCCCTAATTCTTAGGTTACCAGACTTGAAGGGGCGATATTCAGTTTAATAATCCAACCATACAATGTAGTTTTAAGTACTTGTGTCTATTTTGTAAAACATTTATAAAAGCAGCGCATGTATTCTCAGTACCAAAATATATATAAAAAGGGAGTAAATGAAACTCACTATACTGTATTTCGTAGCAATTATGCATATGACGGCACTGAACAAGTGCAGGGTTGGCCTCGGATTCACGAACCTATATTAAGTATATATATTTATATATTGGTCAATATCTGTCTAACAAATTCAGGTCAAGTCGTAGTGTATCACAATCCTAATGCTCGAGATTATCATGCAAAAGTCAACAAAAATCAATTTGACCCAAAATGACTTCCAAAAATTCATACGTGTTTATTATATAGCTTAAATATAGTTGTTATATATATTTAAATATGTTTATCAAATTTTATTAGAGTAAATAATAATACAAATCATTTATTAATAAATAAAAATTTATATTAAAATTTATATATAAAAATATACTTTTATATATTTTAAGTAATAGAATTTATACAGTTCACTCAATATTATAAAAAAACATGGTGGTATGTATTATTAATGTAATTATATTACGTGTGGTAAAAATATCTTTGTATCACATATTTGTTTGATAAAATAATATTGATAATAATAATAATAAGTAACAGTTGTATTATTTTGTAATAATAATAATAATAATAATTATTATTCTACTAATAATAATAACAATATTTATATTTACAAATGATGATATTAATTATGATAAAATGAAAATTCTAATCATGATAATTATAACAATACTTTTTAATATTAAATGTAATAATAATAATAATAATATCTTATATAATAGTAATAATTTTATTCAAAATGATAATTTTAATATACTAAAATGATAATAAAAATGATATTTTATAATAACAATGACATTTCTATTAAAAATGATAATTTTAATAAAAATGATAGTTTTAATATAAATGATACTTTTAATATTAATAATAATGATAAAAAATAATGAAAAAGGATATTTTTCTCTTAAATCAATATCATACAATATTTTAATTTCATCATGATACTTATACTCGTTATTTCCTAATCAATTTGTTTAATAGCTTTTAGTCCTTTTTTAAATCGCATTCATAATATTGATAATAATATTAGTCATAATAATTAGATGATACTAATATTAATTTTTAATGATAATGATACTAATAATAATAAATATTATAATAACATTAATGATAATACTAATAACTATTTTAATGATAATAAATAAAATAATAATAATAATAATAATAATAATAATGATAATGTTATTAATAATCTTGATGATAATAACGATAGTAATACTAATGTAAATGACAATTTTTAATGATAACATTTATAACGATAATGATAATAATAATTATAATTATAATAATAATAATTAGTTAATAATAATAACGACGATAGTAATAATAATAATTATTTTAACAATAATACTTAAAATTATAGATAATTCAATTGACTACATCTTTTAATCCGTTGATCGAAACTATTCAATATCTAAATGAAAAGTTATTGATTTTTCGCCAGCTTTCTAACGGCATGCATATCATATACCTTATCTCAGTAGTATGTGTATTAAACTCATGATCAATCATAAACTATTTAACTACAAAATTAAACATACAAGCATGCATAATCATATATACTCGAGCACTAGTCAGGGATACATTACTAATATATAAAAGTTAAGTTATGAGTGCTCACGTATCAATATTGTGATTCAATATTGCAGGAAAGTATGTAGACGCAACGGAGATGATAAACACTAGTTTGACCTCATGAGCATACTGCCGAACATGTTCCATAACCTCCATAGCTATAACCCATAATTTCCTTAGTCCTATCCCGCTCGCAAAACCCATTTTGAAAACATGCGAGCAGAACCTCGTCGTAGTATTTTATGTATACTAATAATATCTTTAAATAATACAGAGTATATATATATATATATATATATATATATATATATATATATATATATAAATCGATTGAGAGAGTTTAGAGAAATATATTTTCAAGTTTCTATGAAATAATGAAACCTATTGAATTCTATTTATAATAGATTTTTGAATTATTAAAGTAAATTATTAAAGTATAAATTATTAAAGTGAATTATTAAAATATGAATTATTAAAGTGAATTATTAAAGTATTAATTATTAAAGTGAATTATTAAAGTATGAATTTTTAAAGTGAATTATTAAAGTTAAAGTAAAGTAAAAGTAAAGTAAAGGTAAAGTTAAAGTATAGTAAAAGTATAAAACTATGTACGTATAATACGCGTACAAATATATATAATATTAATTTAATTCGTTATATATATTTAATAAAATAAAATATAAATATCGTTATCTTTATCATACTGGTTAAGTAATGAGTTGTCAAAAGTAGTTCTAGATATGTATAAAAGTTATATACGTTTTAATAATAAATAAGTTCTTTTTAAACTGAAAACGTTTTTGTACATCTGAAACTAAATCAAATAAATATGATAATTTTGTTTTTCAAAACTAAATATATTTAAGAATTATTTTGCTAAAAGGTTAAAATAATGGAAATTGTTTTATCATAAAATGTTTTAGAAAAGTAGAATTATATATATTCATAATAGGTTTCAAGTTTTTAAATTATAGTCTGTTGGTGAAGTATAGGATAAAGTCCAAATGTTAAATAAACGTATGAAATCATCTTAATGAAAAATGTCGAGTTACTTAACTTGTCGATATCCAACATCTAATTTATTTACACTCCACGTTCTCACTTTCATATTAATTAAAATAAAAGTTAACATAGTTATCTTATCAAAGTCACGAGGAAAATATTATAAAACTTGAATTGGAAATTAAACAGGGTTCTATACTAATCCTTGTCTAGTTTCCGTTAATTAACATATTTGTTCTTACTTATAAATCACTTTACCATTTTCCGAATGTTATAAAAAAGAATAGATTTGTTAAATCACAGTGGACCTCATAACATAGACCCGTAATCATATCACAATGTATCTGATAATTCAATAATTTGATATTATCTTTTAATTCCGTCGATAAATATATTAAACATATATTGAAACAAATACGTTCATTAAAGTATTATACATCTAATACTTTGTTAACATTTTCAATTAATATAACTATATATTATATATACATATCTATATACACATAAATGTTCGTGAATCGTCGAGCATAGTCAAAGAGTAATTGATTACATGAATATAGTTCCAAAACTTTTTGAGACTCAACATTACAGACTTTGCTTATCGTGTCGAAATAATATAAAGATTAAGTTTAAATTTGGTCGGAAATTTTCGGGTTGTCACAGTACCTACCCGTTAAAGAAATTTCGTCCCGAAATTTGAGTGGAATGGTCATGGATGACAATAAGTATGTTTTCATGACACATACGAGTTGGAAATTAGAGTTTTATCATCAGTTAGTAGTATGGAATAAACAATTCGTTTATGTGAAGATTACGAGTGAAGCTATCGCAAAAAAATTGAAAATGAATAAATGTAGGTTTGACTTAACCGGTGACATAGTCACGGTTGATTTTCGAAATTAAAGGAATTTAGAAGAAAATCTTCGTAATAAGATTTGGTTCTTCGGTAATTAAGGAAATTAGGATCCGCTTTGATTAAATGCGATAATCTATTTTGATTGCTCTATCGGATATTTTACTATATATCCACCCCCTTCGTTTCCTTATTTCCACAACTCACACCTTCTATTCTTTCTCTCTCAATTCATACTTTAAAGCATTCTTCAATATGCTTCATCCTGTTCTGCTTCTTGATATATTTCTTACTTTCATATCTGTCATTCTTCTTTTTCATCTACCGCCGGAAGAATCTATTTACTTCTACTATACTCTTGGTTTTATAGTGTTTTTAGTTCTCTCGTGTCTTTATATTGCTATATGCATCGATATATATGGTTTATAATTTCTGAGTTGTCGTTGGGCTTTATATCCTCCTTTATATTTCGAAGTCCCTGCTTCTGTCTTCTATAATCATTGTCATCCCCAGTTAATGCTCTCTTCTATTTGCTGCGATTTATACTCCAATTTCTATTTTGGATCTTCATGCTCTGTTTTCTCTTCTATTTATTAAACACAGCAAGTAATGGTCCAGAATTTATAGTTATGGAGTTTCGAACGAACATGGCTAATGTTCTAAGAAGGAAATTGTAATAGCACGATCTTGATTTGTCAAATTACCAGAATACCTCGGAAAAGACCGAATCATCAAGAAAATATTTTCTTGATATTTTTAGAGGTTAAATAGAATACAAGAGTCGTGTAATATAGCACATAATGACGTTATGATCTGTAAATCATCATGTTCTATTTAGAAACTCAGCATAACTTACTGTAATATAATCACGTTGATCAAGTGTCATTATATTATACTAATTCATGCTTCAGTTCCCAACACTTCTTCAAAAACATTCCTATTTTGAACTCGAAGGTTTCAGAATTTAGAAACTAAAATAGTTTCTTTTATGATTTAATACAGATAGCGCGAAGAAGTAAATGATTTCAAATAAGAATAATTATGGAAATATCTTCAGAAATATGGAGGATATTTATAATTAAAGATACGATGATATCTTAGAATTTCTAATATCAGAGGATGATGAAAGATATTGTTCGCAGGGGTTTAGGGTCAGGAGCAAGATATTCGTTAATGACTTCAGCAGATACTGAATTATTTGAATTCTTTGAAGGCAGGTTCAGCCTTTGTGATTTGTCCACAGCCTCCTTCATACTTTGCTCTATCCGTTTTCCAGTTCCAAAACTTCTCTTTTTCTGAGCTTTGCCAATACACTATTCTTTATCATCAACTTTTTACTGTTAAGGTCGTTTATAGTTTTTGCTTCTTCATCAGCATTTTTCAAAATTTCGAGAACTAGTTCGCAGTTTAGGGTGTTTTTCAGAAACTTTACATTCGCAGTATGTAAGTCCAGGAGATAGACGTTATATGTATAACTGTTGGCGTTGACATGCTGCAAGATTACAAAATACTGATTGCTAATTCCCAATTATTCGTATGGCAATTCTTGTTACAATATGCAGATAAGTAAATGATGGTGTTTTGATAATTATAATGATTTTTCGGAAATCAAAGATCAGTGAAATTGTTGGTAAGTTTATTGCTAATGTGATGGAACATAAATGGTTCCCCGGTAACGTTGGCGAAAGGGCAACGTATCTAACGAGGTTATAATAAGACTGTCATGATTGAGAAGTCGAAGTTGACTTGCTGGAGCTGTGACAAAATTGTCTACTTTGAAACGAAATTGGAAAGTTATTTTAGCTAATAAATGCCAAAGGGTCTGACATAGATACGTATTAAACTATGACTTTGGTTTCGGAAGTTTTTCAGGTGTATAATTGTGATTAACATGTGGTTGGATCATCAGCTCGATTGTTCATTATTTGAAGTGTCTTCAAAAATTTTAGAGGGTTTGAACACAGATTGTAATCGTTAATATACATATGATGTTCTAGCACAGTTTTGAAGTCAAAGTATAACTTTGAAAGATATAGGAATCTAAGGGTGATGATAATGGTTATATTTCAAATTGAATTCTGCGATTTCAAGATCAGCATATGTAATTGAATTTGAATGAGTATGGTTGTTTTGATTTTTATAAAAGAATGTATATTGTTGAGAAGATAGTGAGTATAGTTGATGATTGTTGAATCAGATTCGAAGAATGTAACATATTAATTGTGAATTTATATCTCTCTCTGGTATTACCTACCCGTTAAATTTTTTTTTCACAATTAATATTTTGTACAACAGAATTTTGTTACAGTCTTTATGAAAATATATATGTGCATATTTTCTTCAGATGTAACATAGATTTAATGAGTTAATGTTATATTAAACTCATTTGATTTACGGTTGAAACTAGAATTGAGTAATCCCTAAAGACTTTAGAAATTACATAACTTTTACGGAGTATTTATTCAATGAAATTGGAATTATGAATCAATACTTTGTTATTTGTTGAGGCATGATGTTGGTGTTCGTGGAATTCTTGTGAACTTCACAAGGTGTAGAGGATATTTTCTTAGAAAGCTTCGAGTACATCGAAGATGAAAGTGTAAAATCAAACATATAATTGAATAATACACTTGGTTTATTATGAAATAGAATTCATTGAATTGAAACAGAAATTGTAGTTAACGATGGTTAAGTTGTTAACGAGGGATGTACATCATAGCATATTAGTAATATGAATTTATCCGAGTAGTATCTACCATTTTTCAATTCATACATAATAGCTTAGTACGAGAAGATTTATTTTGATCTCAACATTCATATATATATAAAATATACATATAATTTCTTCAGGGGGAATAAGTTAATACTTCATAACTCATTGATACAATATACGCGTTGTTGATTTGTGATGATGTTTGCGGTAATTATGGATTTGGTGGAGCTTGTGATGTTGTAGATGCTGCTGATTTCTGATGATGCTGCCAGCACTGATGGTGCTGGTGATACTGACAGTACTGTTGATGCTGCTGGTAAAACAAGTCTAGCTTGTAATTCGTGCACCATCCTTGTCAGGGTTTTACTCTTCCTTTTATCATCTCGGTCCACATATCTGATTTATGATTAAGGCTAGAATAGATAATCTCTGAGACTTGGGAGATTACACAATCGTCACAGAGTGTTTCTCCAATGAAGTTATAAATTAATACTTCATCGGTTATTGTTGTTGGTACTCCTTGGTATCTACAGAGCGTATGACATTAGTGCTCGTGGGACAGATTGTAAAGTTGAGGTTTACGACGCGGTTGTGGTTGGGGTGGTACTGTTGGCGTTGATGATGGTGGTACTGGTTATGCTGATGGTGCTGCTGCTGGTGTTTGTAATCTTTGCACCATATTCTCTAAGGCCACTACCCGAGCACGAAGTTCGTTGACTTCTTCTATTATTCCGGGATGATTGTCGGTTCGGACAAGCGGATAAATAAGATCTAGAATTTGATGTAGTATATAATCGTGACGAGATACTCTGGAAATGAGAGAGATAATGATGTTTCGGACAGGTTCGCCGGTAAGTGCTTCAGGTTCTTCGCCAAGAGGACAATGTGGTGGATGGAAATGATAGCCTTCTTCTTGTCTCCAATGATTAAGGAGGTTACGAACCCATCCCCAATTCATCCAGAATAAATGATGGCTGATTGGTTGATCCATTCCAGTCACAATGCTTTCGGAGCTTGAGTGGGATTCCATTTCAGAATCCGAGGGACTTGAACTAATGACGAATTCCATTTTGTATGATTGAATAAAGGATTTTTCGATATGAAATGATTTTCTGGCTATCGGGTGGTATTCTAATTACATAAGATATATATATATATATATATAGCAAAATATTTCGTAGATTACGGAGGAATTTACGAAATATGTCAGGCAAAGTTTACAGTAACAGATACACTAAGATATGAATTAGCAAATATGCTAAGATATGAATTTTGTCTATACACTATTCATGCAATCAATGCAATAAGATGTGTCTAGACTAAGAATGATAAGCAGGCAATTTCCGATAAAAATGAGAAGTAAAACTTTTGACATGCAGACATGGTCGAAGTCCAGACTCACTAATGTATCCTAACGACTATCAGTTAGACACACTAATGCAGACCTGGTTCGCTAAGACCACCGCTCTAATACCAACTGAAATGACCCGTTCATATACATTATAAACGATTCACAATAGTTGATTACATCGCGAGGTATTTGACCTCTATATGATACATTTTACAACATTGCATTCGTTTTTAAAAGACAAACTTTCTTTACATCGAAAGTTGACAGCATGCATACCATTTCATAATACATCCAACTATATTTGACTTAATAATAATCTTGATGAACTCAACGACTCGAATGCAACGTCTTTCGAAATATGCCATGAATGACTCCAAGTAATATCCTTAAAATGAGCTAATGCACAGCGGAAGATTTCTTTAATACCCGAGAATAAACATGCTTTAAAGTGTCAACCAAAAGGTTGACGAGTTCATTAGTTTATCGTAATCAATAAATTCCATAATTTTAATAGACCACAAGATTTCATTTAATCAATAATTATACACTCGCAAGTGTTTAAAATTCATTCGTATGATGAACACCTGGTAACCGACATTAACATAATGCATATAGAATATCCCCCGCATACTCGCAAGTATGCCATTAATATTGGCAATCGCAATCACCATTTAATCGAAGTACTAAAGCATTCTGAATTCTAGAATGGGGTTTGTTAGGCCCATAGATCTATCTTTAGGATTCGCGTCAATTAGGGGGCCATTTCCCTAATTCTTAGGTTACCAGACTTGAAGGGGTGATATTCGGTTTAATAATCCAACCATACAATGTAGTTTTAAGTACTTGTGTCTATTTTGTAAAACATTTATAAAAGCAGCGCATGTATTCTCAGTCCCAAAATATATATAACAAGGAAGTAAATAAAACTCACTATACTGTATTTTGTAGCAATTATGCATATGACGGCACTGAACAAGTGCAGGGTTGGCCTCGGATTCATGAACCTATATTAAGTATATATATTTATATATTGGTCAATATCTGTCCAACAAATTCATGTCAAGTCGTAGTGTATCACAATCCTAATGCTCGAGATTATCATGCAAAAGTCAACAAAAATCAATTTGACCCAAAATGACTTCCAAAAATTCATACGTGTTTATTATATAGCTTAAATATAGTTGTTATATATATTTAAATATATTTATCAAATTTTATTAGAGTAAATAATAATACAAGTCATTTATTACTAAATAAAAATTTATATTAAAATTTATATATAAAAATATACTTTTATATATTTTAAGTAATAGAATTTATACAGTTCACTCAATATTATAAAAAAACATGGTGGTATGTATTATTAATGTAATTATATTACGTGTGGTAAAAATATCTTTGTATCACATATTTGTTTGATAAAATAATATTGATAATAATAATAATAAGTAACAGTTGTATTATTTTGTAATAATAATAATAATTATTATTATTATTCTACTAATAATAATAACAATATTTATATTTACAAATGATGATATTAATTATGATAAAATGATAATTCTAATCATGATAATTATAACAATACTTTTTAATATTAACTGTAATAATAATAATATCTTATATAATAGTAATAATTCTATTCAAAATGATAATTTTTAATATACTAAAATGATAATAAAAATAATATTTTATAATAACAATGACATTTCTATTAAAAATGATAATTTTAATAAAAATGATAGTTTTAATATAAATTATACTTTTAATAATAATAATAATGATGATAAAAATAATGAAAAAGGATATTTTTCTCTTAAATCAATATCATACAATATTTTAATTTCATCATGATACTTATACTCGTTATTTCCTAATCGATTTGTTTAATAGCTTTTAGTCCTTTTTTAAATCGCATTCATAATATTGATAATAATATTAGTCATAATAATTAGATGATACTAATATTATTTTTAATGATAATGATACTAATAATAATAAATATTATAATAACATTAATGATAATACTAATAACTATTTTAATGATAATAAATAAAATAATAATAATAATAATAATGATAATGTTATTAATCTTGATGATAATAACGATAGTAATACTAATGTAAATGACAATTTTTAATGATAACATTTATAACGATAATGATAATAATAATAATAATAATAATAATAATAATAATAATAATAATAATAATAATAATAATTAGTTATTAATAATAACGACGATAGTAATAATAATAATTATTTTAACAATAATACTTAAAATTATAGATAATTCAATTGACTACATCTTTTAATCCGTTCATCGAAACTATTCGATATCTAAATGAGAAGTTATTGATTTTTCGCCAGCTTTCGAACGGCATGCATATCATATACCTTATCTCAGTAGTATGTGTATTAAACTCATGATCAATCATAAACTATTTAACGACAAAATTAAACATACAAGCATGCATAATCATATATACTCGAGCACTAGTCAGGGATACATTACTAATATATAAAAGTTAAGTTATGAGTGCTCACGTATCAATATTGTGATTCAATATTAGACGCAACGAAGATGATAAACACTAGTTTGACCTCATGAGCATACTCCCGAACATTTTCCATAACCTCCATAGCTATAACCCATAATTTCCTTAGCCCTATCCCGCTCGCAAAACCCATTTTGAAAACATGGGAGCAGAACCTCGTCGTAGTATTTTATGTACACTAATAATATCTTGAAATACTACAGAGTATGTATATATATATATATATATATATATATATATATATATATATATATATATATATATATATATGTAAATCGATTGAGAGAATTTAGAGAAATATATTTTCAAGTTTCTATGAAATAATGAAACCTATTGAACTCTATTTATAATAGATTTTTAAATTATTAAAATGAATTATTAAAGTATGAATTATTAAAGTGAATTATTAAATTATTAATTATTAAAGTGAATTATTAAAGTATGAATTATTAAAGTGAATTATTAAAGTTAAAGTAAAGTAAAAGTAAAGTAAAGGTAAAGTTTTTTTTTTTTTGAATAAAGAAGTAAAGGTAAAGTTAAAGTATAGTAAAAGTATAAAACTATGTACGTATAGTACGTGTATAAATATATATAATATTAATTTTATTCGTTATATATATTTAATAAAATAAAATATAAATATCGTTATCTTTATCATACTGGTTAAGTAATGAGTTGTCAAAAGTGGTTCTAGATATGTATAAAAGTTATATACGTTTTAATAATAAATAAGTTCTTTTTAAACTGAAAACGTTTTTGTACGTCTGAAACTAAATCAAATAAATATGATAATTTTGTTTTTCAAAACTAAATATATTTAAGAATTATTTTGTTAAAAGGTTAAGATAATGAAAATCGTTATATCATAAAATGTTTTAGAAAAGTAGAATTATATATATTCATAATAGGTTTCAAGTTTTTAAATTATAGTCTGTTGGTGAAGCATATGATAAAGTCCAAAGGTTAAATAAACGTATGAAATCATCTTAATGAAAAATGTCGAGTTACTTAACTTGTCGATATCCAACATCTAAGTTATTTACACTCCACGTTCTTACTTACATATTAAATAAAATGAAAGTTAACATAGTTATCTTATCAAAGTCACGAGAAAAATATTATAAAACATGAATTGGAAATTAAACAGGAATCTCTACTAACCCTTGTCTAGTTTCCGTTAATTGACATAGTTGTTCTTACTTATAATTGACATAGATTATTAAATCACATTGGACCTCATAACATAGACCCGTACTCATATCACAATGTATATGATAATTCAATAATTTGATATTATCTTTTAATTCCGTCGATAAATATATTAAACATATATTGAAACAAATACGTTCATGTAAAGTATTATACATCTAATACTTTGTTAACATTTTCAATTAATATAACTATATATTATATATACACATAAATGTTCGTGAATCGTCGAGCACAGTCAAAGGGTAATTGATTACATGAATATAGTTCCAAAACTTTTTGAGACTCAACATTACAGACTTTGCTTATCGTGTCAAAATAATATAAAGATTAAGTTTAAATTTGGTCCAAAATTTCCGGGTTGTCACATTTAGGACTCGCCTAAATTCGATATGCGGTTTAGGATTTATAGCCTTTCGAAAATCACTACGTCTTTGTAACGACGTGCTGAAAATTCTGACCTACTCGCGCTTGAACCGTTGCCATGGTCAAATGACATCGAGTTAGGATCTGAAAATTGGAGAGCGGTACGAGGACTCACATACGGAGCCTTGGTCACTGAATTGGTCACTGACTTTTCAGTTTGTATAGAGGTCGTAGCAGCTGTCCGAAGTCAGCCTTTTGTTTCGATCTCTATTCTTGTTGAAAACTTACTTTATCTTTTACGAATGGTGATGATGATGATGATGATACTTAAGAATTAATTTATTTACTTTAAAACCTTTTGGGACAATTTACTGACTTAGTAACCATTGACTTAGGTTGAGGACCTTTCGGACCGACTTACTACTTGCATACTTTTCATATCCACTTTTACCGCATTTATCACTGTGAGTTATAGCTTCCCTTTTTACTTTACTATTTTTGAGACTGAGAATACATGCTCTTTTTATGTTTTACTTACTTGACAAGAGTACTTAAACTTTATATATATGTGGGTTATATAACGGCATAAACATTCCCCTTAGCACGGTAACGTTTAACTATTGGTTTTTGAACCGGTAGACACGAATCTTAGATATGGATCCATAGGGTTTGACATCCCCACTCGGGATAGTCGCCCTAGCATTTATCGGGTGTTTAATACTTCGAGAACATACGCACTCGCCAAGTGTACTTTTAGGGGGTAATATATTATTTTTACGTTAAGTTAGTTACCGGGTGCCCATGGATAAGCATATACTTTTCATACTATTTTGAATACGAAATCTCGTGGTCTACATTATATCGTTGATTACAAAAACTATAGCTCACCAACATTCGTGTTGACTTTTTAGCATGTTTTATTCTCAGGTAACTAAGACGCTTATTGCTTCAACTGTAATAGACTGCTGTGTTAGACTTCCACTGCATTGTTTAGAGATGTCTCAATCATGGAACTTTTATCTTACATTCACAACTTATGTTATTTTTGAATAATGGCTTTATAATGACCTTCGTGTCACGTACTTAGGTTTATGCTTTCTATTCGTAGAAGCACGTTATATTTTGTAAAACATTTGACGTAGGTAAAAACGTTACCTTTTCATGAATGCAAAACTTGTTTTAAAAACAACATATAGTATTATACCGTGTAATGGACATGTTGTTGATGATCCGTACATGATGGTTTTGTACGGGGCATCACAGGCGTCGCCAACCTAACTGCCTACTGTGTCGCAGTGATGGTCACTATGCAAATCAGTGCCCTGAACTCTCTTCATTCGCTCAACGGGCACCTTCCATTGACGCAAACTTAGCTCATGCCTTTCAATCCAAGTGTCATGTTAATAACAGCAGCTATCCTGACTGGTACGTCGATTCTGGTGCATCGGCTCACATGACCTCCTCTCCATCACATCTTGATTATGCTGCTCCTTATTCGGGTATTGATCGTGTCACTGTCGGTAACGGTAACACTTTACCCATTACTCATGTGGGTTCCTCCAAATTATCTAAAGATATTAATCTTTTAGACGTTCTCGTGGTACCTTTTATTACTAAAAATTTATTATCAATTAGTAAACTAACCTTCGATAATCCTGTGGATATTTTGATTTCTAATAAGCAGTTCACAATTCTGAATCATCACACAAAGGCAGTACTAGCAACGGGCAGGTGTCATGATGATCTTTATATACTCGAGCGTGGACAAAAGGCTTTCATTACCAACTTACATTCTTGTGGCTTACGTGGTTCCTATGAGTTGTGGCACAATAGATTATGACATATATCTTTTGATGTAATTTCTAATTTAAATAAACTAGGACGACTTTTGGTTACTTCCTTATTACCGAAACCGGGCCTATGTTCTTCATGTCAATTATCTAAAAGCAAGCATTTACCTTTTTCTCTTAATGATAAACGTGCCTTACATGTACTTGATCTAGTTCATTGTGACTTATGTGGTCCGACACCCGTTGTATCTATGAATGGCTTTCGGTACTATGCCATCTTTGTTGATGATTACTCGAGGTTTACTTTCTACCCTTTAAAAGCAAAATCTGATTTTCCTCTTGTGTTTACTGCCTTTCTCAAGCTTGTTTAAACGCAATTTAATTGGAATCTAAAAATATTTCAAAGTGATGGTGGTTCGGAATTTACTAATACTCGTGTTCAGTTATTGCTAACAGATAATGGTACTCAACATCGCATGTCATGCCCGTATACACCTCAACAAAATGGTCGGGTTGAACGTAAACACCGACATATTACTGAAACTGGGCTTGCTATGCTTTTTAATGCGCATGCCCCGGCTTTGCTTTGGACTGATGCTTTTAGTGCTGCCACATACATTATAAATAGGCTTCCGTCCAAGGTGTTACAATCTAAATCTCCATTTGAAGTTCTATACTCTACACCACCTAACTATGACAATTTTAGAACTTTTGGGTGCTGCATGTATCCCTATTTGCGGGACTACCCACCGAATAAATTGGCTCCTCGTAGCCTGCCTTGTGTATTCATCGGTTACAGCACGCAATATAAAGGATACAGCTGCTTAGATCTCTCCACGGGCCGAATTTATGTCACTAGACACGCTCAATTTGATGAGGTTTCGTTTCCATATTCTGGTACAACATCACGAGTTGATCTTGCTTCGTTGATATTCACCAATTATGAATATGATCTCCTGGACTTGCGTACTGATCATTCAAATAATCCATCGCCTCCCCTGTCAGATACACATATTGCTACTGAGATGCCCTCTGACTGCTCTTTATGCACTGACTTACCTTCAGTAGTAACAGCTCCTACTGATGAAGCATCTTCGGTTACTCTTACACCAACAGCACCCACTACTGTTGGTACATCAGTTGTGGCTCCCTCATCAACTCATCCTATGGTAACGCGTGCTAAAGCAGGCATTTTCAAGAAGAATCATTTTGTTGATCTTGCACAACTATCTCAGTCACGCCTCCACTATGCTCTATTATCTTCTAAAGAGCCCAGAGGTTTTGTTACTGCTTCTAATGACCCGACATGGTTGCATGCTATGCGTGATGAGATGAACACTCTACAAGAAAATAAAACATGGGAGCTAGTTCCACGCCCCAAACAATCAAACGTTGTCGGCTCAAAATGGGTTTTTCGCACTAAATACAAGTCTGATGGTTCTGTTGATCGGTTTAAAGCTCGCCTCGTTGCTCAGGGTTTTACTCAAATTCTTGGCATTGATTACTCGGCCACATTCAGTCCTGTCGTTAAATCCTCAACGGTTCGCATTGTCCTTTCTCTTGCCACTCTCAATAAGTGGCCGCTCCATCAGTTGGACGTGAAGAATGCTTTCCTCAATGGAAATCTTTCTGAAAACGTCTTAATGGAGCAACCACCGGGTTTTGTTGATAAACGTTTTCCTAACCATGTATGTAAACTCAAGAAGGCCTTATATGGGCTAAAACACCGCGCATGGTTTCAACGACTTAGCAGTTTTCTTGTCCGCCTTGGTTTCTCGTGTAGTAGGGCAGATCCTTCTCTCTTCGTCTTTAATAAAGGTTCATGCCTCCTCTACTTACTCGTCTATGTTGACGACATTATATTAACGGGAAATGATAGTGCTACCATCCAGACTTTTATTTCACGCCTTCATTCCGAGTTTGCAATAAAAGATTTAGGCCATCTCAGTTACTTCCTTGGTCTTGAAGTTACTCATACGCCTTCGGGTTTATTTCTAAGTCAGTCAAAATATGCCTCTGATATACTCACTAGAGCAGGTATACTTGATGCTAAACCCATGGCTACCCCGCTTGCCACCGCTGAAGTCACTACATCTGATGGTCCTCCCTTCTCTGACCAGACTCTTTACCGGTCATTAGTGGGTGCTTTACAGTATTTAACCATTACACGCCCGGACATCTCCTATGCGGTAAACCAAGTTAGTCAATTTTTAAATGCTCCCACAACTAGTCACTATCAAGCTGTGAAGCGCATCCCTCGGTATATTAAAGGCACTATTACGTATGGGTTAACTTTTCACAGGTGTCCATCTCCGTCTCTCCTTGGCTATTCGGATGCGGATTGGGCTCGATGTATTGAGACCCGACGATCGACTTATGGTTACTCAATTTTCCTTGGAGGTAACTTGGTCTCGTGGAGTGCTAAAAAGTAACCAACTGTTGCTCGATCTAGCTGTGAATCGGAGTACAGGGCCCTCGCCAACACTGCTGCGGAAATAGTGTGGATCACCCATCTCCTTCGCGAGCTTCATGTGCTACCTCCCGATCGCCCTACGATCCTATGTGATAACAAGAGCGCGTTATTTCTCAGTCAAAACCCGGTATCTCATAAGTGTTCTAAACATATTGATATTGATTATCATTTTGTACGAGAGCTCGTTTCTTCGGGGAAGCTTTATACAAAGTTCGTTCCAACCACTCTACAACTTGCGGACATTTTTACCAAGAGTCTTCCTAGATCTTTGTTCGAGTTCTTTCGTGCCAAGCTTCAAGTTGGTCCACCACCTATTCGCTTGAGAGGGAGAGGGGGGGGGGGGGGGGGGGGGGGGGGGGTTAACGATTAAGATTGATATTAGTTAGAGTTTATCTATACTTCCTGTTTCATAGGAATTCTTGTTGTACTTGTACTTATCGCTAACTATTGTATTCATGTTATAAATACATATTGAAATCATAACCACTGAATGTGGGATTATTATTCTAAATATTCTTATAGTCATAACTCTTAAAGACATAGCTAGTGATTACATTGTTATTTAAAAAATAAGCTTTCGAAATTATAGCTCTTGTAGCATTTGAACTTATTGTATCATTTTTTATTCTTTATAAAATTTATCGGGTTATCTCATTACTAAAAAAAGTTGCAGCTCATGAGAAGTAAATTTGAGTTGCCACTCGTGATTATTAAGCTTCGAATTACCATACCAATAGACTATTGTATAAAACTAGAAAAACACCGGCCCGCGCGATGCGGCGAGGCCTTTCTGGTTGCATATTCATATTTAACGTAACATTATGCATTTAAATAATTTAATTCACGTTGCTACGGTATGTTTGAAAGCACGTGGTTAGTTCTTAATATGCCTGATGTACTGCGCATTTTTTTACGACTGAAAAATCGCGTAAAGGGAACAGAACCATCGATATGAGGTGGTTAGTTTGGACTGTTTGTTATACGTGTATGTATATGTATAAAAAGTAGTCTGAAATATTTAACGTTTTTAAAAAGTAGTCCGTTTTGCGCATAGCTAGTTGCGTTGCGTTCGTAAAATTATTTTGAGTTGAACGGTGAAGTCGAAAAAATTTAAATCGAAGCGAGTGGAAAGATACGATCCGGTAAAAATTTGGGTGATTTTTTTTTTTTTAGTTTGTTAATTAGTTTATGGGTTTACATTTTATCCCCCTTTGTTGGGGGTTGAAATTATACATAGAGGTAAGTTTAGGGGGTGAGTATGTAAATGTTTTTGAAATGTCGTTTTGGTTTGAAGTAACGACCAAAATTGAGATCTCATAAATCGAAGCGAGTGGAAAGATACGATCCGGTAAAAATTTGGGCGATTTTTTTTTTAGTTTATTAATTAGTTTATGGTTTACATTTTATCTCCCTTTGTTGGGGGTTGAGATTATACATAGAGGTAAGTTTAGGGGGTGAGTATGTAAATTTTTTTGAAATGTCGTTTTGGTTTGAAGTAACGACCAAAATTGAGATCTCATTTAGTATATAATTTTTTTGAAATGTCGTTTTGGTTTGAAGTAACGACCAAAATTGAGATCCCATTTAGTATATAGTTACAATACAATACAATAATTTAAACAAGGAGACCAACAAAAAGAACCACTAGTTAAAGAGTTCTTGTAAAAAAATCAGCTTAGCTATACTCTTAATTTTCGAGTCAAAATGCCCTGTTTAACAGTTATAAACAATAGTGCTGATTATAATATAATATGATACAATTATAATATTATCATTTGAATTTGATCTCAAGTCTATAATTAGTAATTGGCTTAGCAACAACACTTAGATAATTTAAAATTGTAATGTGGACGATTATAGACGGATGGAGTAAATATAAAATATGTAAAAGAGATGGAGTATAAAATTTAAAGGCTAAGTATTTCAATGGATGTCCATGTGAAGTCAGGAAGTGTAAATTTTTTGTTTTTCAAATGATTTTTTCAATATAAAATTTATGAAATTCATTCAATTACCTATACATACTAACCAACGCCCAATTTTTTGTCGTCTCATCCCACCCCCAACCCAAAATCACCCAAAAACGACAACAAGCAAAAAAAGGGGAAAAAAAGTACAAACCACCCCCTAAAAAATGTGACAAGTTACACCCCAAACCTCAAATCAGGGGTATCAAGTGTAAAATTCATATTTTAATAAAAAAATTACCTATACATACTAACCAACGCCCAATTTTTTGTCGTCTCATCCCACCCCCAACCCAAAATCACCCAAAAACGACAACAAGCAAAAAAAGGGGAAAAAAAGTACAAACCACCCCCTAAAAAATGTGACAAGTTACACCCCAAACCTCAAATCAGGGGTATCAAGTGTAAAATTCATATTTTAATAAAAAAATTACCTATACATACTAACCAACGCCCAATTTTTTGTCGTCTCATCCCACCCCCAACCCAAAATCACCCAAAAACGACAACAAGCAAAAAAAGGGGAAAAAAAGTACAAACCACCCCCTAAAAAATGTGACAAGTTACACCCCAAACCTCAAATCCAATTTTTTGTCGTCTCATCCCACCCCCAACCCAAAATCACCCAAAAACGACAACAAGCAAAAAAAGGGGAAAAAAAGTACAAACCACCCCCTAAAAAATGTGACAAGTTACACCCCAAACCTCAAATCAGGGGTATCAAGTGTAAAATTCATATTTTAATAAAAAAATCTTAATTAAACTTCACCCATATTTTCAACGGGACATACCTTTCCGCTCGACTCGCGTTAAATTTTTTCGAACCCACCGTTCAACTCAAAAAAATCTAACGAACACAACGGGACTAACTATACGCGAAACAGACACTTCTAAAAAACGCTAAATACCTCGGATTATATTCAATACTCAACGGGACAAATCTTCCCGTTCGGCTCGCGTTAATTTTTTTCGAACCCACCGATCAACTCAAAAAAATCTAACGAACACAACGAGACTAACTATACGCGACACGTACACTTCTAAAAAAAACGCTAATTACGTGTATTTAGATATGTGTTCCATAACCTATAATAAACTCCCTAAACTAACTACATCATATCGATAATTCTGTTTCCCTTTTTTTTTTACACGATCTTCATGCCGTTAAAAAGGCCATTAGGTACATTAGATACTAACTACATGTATTTAAAAACATCCGTAGCAAAACGTTTTTACTTCTGTAAATACATAACGCTCCATTAACTACGAATATACAACCCGAAAGGTCCCGCGACATCGCGCGGGCCCATTTTACTAGTTCATCTCAATAGGATAATGATATTTTCACCATTATTTTTTATAAATTCACTACAAATGTATTAATAAATTTTAACGTACAACTCATTAATATATAGTTGTGATTGATAATTAGATATATTAAAAATCGTTGTGAAAATATTAGCACCCAACTCAATATGATGAAAATAAAAGTTTGTTGCTTGTTTTGTATGTTTTTCCCTTACACGTCACTTTATCGGTAATTATGTAAAAAAACAATTTATTCATTCATATAACACATTATTGGTATTGGTATTTTCTACAAAAGAAAGATAATATATTGGTTGATTGTTGACAAAAATTAGCATAGCGGAAAACAAAAGATGTGCTCCAAGTCCTTAGCACGTTGAACAGAATCCAATGACATCGGAATGGATGATACAAATGATCCCTCGATTAGTAACAATGTACCTGTATTAACAGTTATTAACTTGTCTAAAGGGTAATATTCAATCCTTTAATTAATAATTTAATAAAAGATAACATAACTATTACTTTTTTATGCGTAAAAAAGAAAATTTATTTTTTTAGCGTGTAAGTTAGCCTAATTTTATAAACTAAAAAAGCGTCTAGGATGCATGTTGCTGGGATTTAATCGTTATTGTGCATTTGATAATCGTTACTTCCACACAATAAAGTTGGTGGCACATATTGCATAACATCATAGAGAGCCACTCATGTTGTTTATATTGGCGTATGCTAGCAGCTTAACATCTTTCACCAAAGAATAGCCTTAGAATGTTTCTTGGTATCTTCGATCCTCCTCGGGCCCAAAGAAAATATTATCCATTTACTCCCTGTATAGAATATGTTGTTGCTTGTAAAGTAGACAAAGAACCTCAATTGAACCATTAGTAACAAATCACATGTATTAACAAATTCTTCTTGTTGATTTGAAGTTTCTTGGTATCTTTGATCCTCCCTATCGGTCCCAAAGAAAATATTATCCCTTTGCTACCTGTTAGAATATGCTGTTGCTTGTAAAGTAGTAAAAGAACCTCACTTGAACTATTAATGACAAATTCTTCTTTGTTGATACTTGTATTAACTTTATCTATATGATCCATTACTTACCAATTACCAGACTGGACCACTATTTGATCCATTACTTATCTATTTGATGATAAGCATGACACACGCATTTTGTTCTTTAGAAGAAGTCTTCGCTTGTTGAAATACTTATTGAACTCAATTCCTCAATCTGAGCTTTTAATTTGGAAATCACATAATCAACTTCTGTTCGGTTAAGTGATGTCAAAGATTAATACGGTGATACAATCTTTGATGTTTTGACGATGATTCAAGTTTAAAAGTCCAATATTTTGGAAAAATACTTCCAAGTGAAACTATCAAATATGTCTTACTGGTGTTGTATCCTTGAGATGTTGTGGTTGTTCTTTGATACACATCTTGTAACGTTTTTGAACATGCGAAATTTTGAATGAGCCTTTTCATGAACAAGTTCTGAAATCATGCACGCATTTTTGTTCCGTTGTCGGTGTTGACTGAAACGACAATGATGAACTTTGAGTCAACGTCATTGAATCAAGTCTTGAAAAATATGCAGAATCACGTAAAAACATACGAAACGTCGAACAACACAAAATACTATCAAAAATATGAGCACAAATTGGCTTCTCGAGTAAATTAATCAAACGTATCAAGTTTTTCCCGTATAAACTCGATAAAACGTGGAAAACTAGGTGAAAGTTTCTCACAAAGCTCTTAGTTAAGCTCTAATTAACAAGATTTTTACAAAATCAGTCCTTCAGTTCATAAATTTGTATTAACAATCTTTTCTCAGTCAAGTTTTATTACGAATCCTGTTAAGTTTCGTTAAGTCCAGAAGAGGGGTAAACATGTACAACCAAAACTAGAAGGTTAAGCTAAAAAAGTACAACTTTATCATTGAGCAGCTTAGTCCTCCAGTTATATTATTTTAGTTTTAACATTTTCAATGCAAGTCCTTTGTAAAGTGTAATCTCATAATTCGGTGATCTAAAGATCCTGTGACGTCAAGATCCTATGAAGTCGAGATCGTGTGACGTCAAGATCATGTGAATTCAAGATCGTGTAAAGTCAAGATCATGTGAATTTAAGGTCTTGTGAAGTCAATATCTTGTAACAGTCACTGAATATTGAGTACCTACCAAACAACAAAAACAGTAAAAAAAACCAAACCATCGAATGTTATATGTAAAGACAATTGGGCCTGGTTCCCTTTTTTTATCTGGGCCAATTACACAAGATGTATTATCCACCAAATTCTTTTACGTTTAACAAGTCTTTCAAACCGTCGATTTTTTAAGGACAGGTGACTAACGAATATGACACTTAGCTTTTCTGATTTGTTATGCAGTTGTCCCAAATAATCTCAAAGTTAAAATATCATCGAATTTTGAGTCAAGAAAGTAAATTTGATGTCGCTTTCTAAACAAGTTTTGATGCCTCTTTAGTAAATTAAATTCGACATCTCTGCTTAAATAAGATTCAGTGCCTCTTTAGTAAACTAAATTCGGTGACCTCTGTTAACAAGAATTCAATGACATTTTTCACAAAGGATTCAGTGAATTGTCTGTAAATCAATGTAATACCCCGTCAGAATCGACTAACGGCGAATTAACTCTGGTCCCACAGTTAACGGTCACGCCCTCTATATGAGACGTTTCCGAAAAGCATTTGCATTATATTTCAAATAGCCATGTCATTAAATGTAAAATAATTCCAAAAACAGTTTAACTTTAATGACCAACATAAATAATCCCAAAACATTATTTAAAGTAAATGGTTTTCAAATGCGAATGTAAGTTCTTGAAAGAAGAAATGAATAATCATGCTGGACCCCACTCCAGTGTATGCAACAAGCAAGCGTATGGACATCAGATAGTGGAAGCAATACCTATAAGGACCTGAGATAAAAACATGCGAAAAGTCAACAAAATTGTTGAGTGAATCTATAGGTTTAGTAAATCATTTATCGTAAGTTAGGTCACGAGATTTCATTGAAAGCATCGTAAAAGTATACATTTGTCATGAGTACTTGATTACAAGACTTTAACCTGCGCATAGCTCATTCGCTACGCGTCTTCCTTTTACCCTTTCTAAGCATACACCGATCAAGTGTACAAGTTACAAAAAAATAAGCACCCATGTGTGTTGGGGCGAGGTTTGTCAAACCTAACGGTACCGTCCCTATAAGTCGAGCTTACGTAGAGTAATTAATATAATCAAGCTAAGGGATTTATGATCAAACTCATATGTATATTGTTTAGTTACTCGTTACTAATATGTAAAACAGTTGAAAAGCATGTTATCTCATCCCAATAGAAAAGTTAAAAGCTTAATAAAACAGTACGGTAGCTGGACGATCACAAACGTATAACGCAACCTAATCAATTATATTACCTTAAGTAAGTACATAAGTTACACTGTGTCAACCCATAGTGTACGCGTAGTCCTAGTGCTCAAACTGACTTAACATGTAAGCAAAAGTCAACACAAAGACAACCAATCCAAGTAAGTCAACAAAAGTCAAACCTTGGTCAAATTGGTCAAATTGGTCAACTAAGGTCAACCATAGCAGTAAGTCATTCAATCTTAGTTAACATGTCAATCGTAGGTCAACTAACATGATTTAGTTCACGGTTTGTCAAGTACACATTCACACTTTATCGTATAACATAGAATTCACGCACACCTTGCAAACAACGAGCATAAATCACAACATATAAGTCATGGCAACATGGAAAACTCTAGATCATAAGTGGACTCATAAACGTTTCTAAAAAGCCTAGCCATGCCCTCATACGATGCCTATAAGTCATGTTTCAGATAAGGTTCAGGTAAAGTTTACCAAAACAGTTTCAATCTGCGCATCAATCTCAAAATGGTCATATCGGAGTTAGGAGTATGAAAACCAAGCAAGGTCAGTGGATATAGTTCAAGGACAAGCTAAACTACCACATATCAAAATATGAGATGTTTGGGTTTAGCCACTTGGTACGACTTATTCCGTAAAGTCAGACCTTCTGTTTCAGCTCAATTCAGTAGTTAGCAAATCTTTGGCCACATTGTGCATAATACATCATGTTTCAAGGGATGCTATAAACTAGACTTTAGTCACATATTATACAAAGTTCAAATATCCAGAAGCTCAAGTTCTCAAATAATTCACAAGTCAACTTATAGAGCTAAAGGTGCATACGTAGCAGATTTGGACATAATACAGGCCATCATTTTAGCATGCACGTTACACAAGCTATACAAATCCAAATAGCACAATTCCTAGATGAAAAGCTATCTAAAACATATAAATTTTACAGATATGCAAAGACTTGGTTCAAAATCTCAATTCAAATTACTTTTAAAATCAGTTTTAGGTTACCAAGCAAATCAGTTTCGTCAAGAACATTCGTTTAGGAATAACATGAGCTTTAAAACTCCAAATAGCAAGATATCCTAGTCTAAATTGAATTTTTTTTAGATTCTCTACACAATGGTGATCAGTTCATAACTCAATTCCATACCCATTATTCCAGAATTCGCATAAATCACAGATTCATAAACAAAACTTCATTTAATCATAACTTGCACATATGGTAACGAAAATATGCAAATCCAAAGCCTAAAATTATTAATTTTTCGAGAGGATTCTAAATATGTAATAATATTTAACATTCAACAAAGTTAGGTTTCTGTAATCATGCATATTAAATTCGGGATTAACCCTAATCACAATAACCGAGCAAATTAACGCAAGCATACATGATCAAGTACAAAGATATGAGCACTAGACCCTTGTACACTATGTAATTGAATAAAATCATATCTAAAACAATTAGGGTTAGTGATTTTATACCTTAAAAACAAAATCAATGGATACTAGAGTGTAGAGGTTGAAGCAAGGAACAACTTGAAGCACAAGTTTTCTTCTAATTTTAAGTTTCGAGTGGTGTTTCAATGTGGTGGTGATCGACGAGTTCAAGGGAGGGAGAAGGAGCAACCAGTCGACTAAATTAGGTTTAGGGAAAGAGTGTGCAGTGTTTTATTTATCAACTAATTAGTTTAGGGACTAATTACAAGTGACTAGTGATCCATAAGCCAAAGTTACAAACATAAAGGGGTGGTGATAGTGGGTTCGGCCGAATGGCCCACCAAGGGTGTTCCTGGGCTTGTTTCATCTAAAAGCTTGCATGCGCGTGGTCTGTTTCAAGTGCCATTAATCGTACCGGGTTCCCGGAACGTTAACCGGTCGTTGAAACGCAATCCACCGGGTTTATAATTATTAAAAATAACTATTTTATTAAAAACGTGTGTTCCGTAAACTGAAGGGTTTTCTATGCGGTTATCGTAACTGTAACAACCCAGAAACTCTTTACGAGAAAACACGACTCTTTTTTTTAGAAAAAAAACAACAAATATTTCATGTCTGACCATAGGCGCGGCGCGCATATGGATTGCGCGGCGCGCACTATAACATAAAACTGATTTAAGAACTGACAACTGACCTGACCACCAGCAAACGGCCATTTGCGCGGCGCGCAGGCCTACGCGCGGCGCGCGTTAAAGCTGGGAAAACCACTGCAGCCCTTTTAAGCATAACAACCCATTTTTCGCCCAACCCGAGTTCCGTTAAACCCCATACCCAATTCCAACACTTTTCAAACATTAAACAACCGGATTTTTAAACAAAAAAAGTACGTTACGACCCATGGGACTCCAACGACCCATTAACACAAGGACATGACAATTTCGACCCGTTTAGTGTAAACACATTAAAAGACCGAGCATGGCGATTGGGATTGCACTACCCAATCCTAAGACTAATCCAAAAGCGAAGTCTTCTAAAGCAACCCGCATAGTCCACTAATCCCCGCGCTTACCCTTGCCACCACTTCCACGCGAATCTATAAAAATTTAAACAACGAGAGGGTAAGATATGAAAGCTTAGTGAGTATAAACATACTATATACATACATATGCATAAAATGAATACGTACAACCAGCACATATAGTAAACACATACCGCATTCCAAGTATAACTAAGCAAAGCTATACATAACGTACCACCAGGCCCAAAACCGCAAGATTTGCTACAAAACACAATATATGTATACGCATATATAGTATATAACCAATACGACAAGGTTAACCCCTTAACCTTAAACATATGAAGGTTGACCGAACTACCCGAGCCTTAGTGAATTCGCACTACCCGAGTTTCACTACCTTCATTGCATCACAATCGAGGTTGGCCGAACTACCTGTGCCTTAGTGAATTCGCACTACCCGAGATTCACCACCTCATAAATAGGGATGACCGAACTACCCGCGTCATCGTGAATCCGAACTACCCGAGATTCATCACATCAACATCGACGGGGTTGACCCAACACGCCAACGTGAATCCGTATACTCCAAAGATTCACTACCCCAAGGGTAGTAACCCAAAACGCATAAGCGTACAACATGGACTCAAAACTCCAAGAATCCATCATCCTATCACATGTAGAGTGAATCCGAGCAAGGATCACTCTACCAACCCGCACCCATCCTATGCATACATACGCATATAATATATTTACACTCACCTTAGCGCCTTGATGAATGCAAACGAACAATCCGCAACACGTCAATGGAAAGTACCTATTCCATTATCACATTACAAACAACACAATTAGGGTGGATTTACAAACCAACCCAATTTGACACTATAAACCCTAATTTTGACCCATTTCAAAATTAGTCAACCAAATACACCCAAATGGGTTCCAACACTTCCATAATCACTAACACTAGTGATTATACCGAATTTACAAGCCCTAACCATGGCCAAGTTGGTTTCCAACCCAAAACCCACCAACAACAACAATAAACCCGATTACTAGCATCAATAAACTCACTTCAAGGGTTTAAATGGGTTTCTCAACAAATCAAGTTCAAACCCTAACTTGAATATCAAATCAAACAATGAAATTTGGAGTTAGAACTTACCACCACAACCAAAACGTTGCCGTGAACTATTGTGTTGAACAACTTTAGTACTCGAGCTTTGGTGAGAATCCATGATATTGCTAAATTACATCATATATATCTCTCGCAATATCGTGAGAAATACTCTCGAATCAAGGATAGTTAAGGCGGTTTCTACAAGCAATGCACGAAGGTATGTAAATTGTATCGAAAAGTAGTTTATAAAGAATTTTGATGAATTATGACCATTATATGAGTTGTGATATCATAATGGTTGAATCCCGACACAAGTTATGGTCAAATTAGCGCTTTAAAATGATAAAACAAGGCTTCAGATATGTTGAACTCCGTCCAAAATTGTTGGGACTCCGTCCAAATTAAGGGATATGAAAGAAAAATGAGACAGTAATCCTTAGTTCATCTGGACGCCGTCCAGAAATCTGGACGCCGTCCAGAGCTTCACAACGAGACGCCGTCCAAGCAAGTGGGATGCCGTCTAGCTCTTTACAACTGGACGCCGTCCAGGATTTGGGACGCCGTCCAGTGGTAGGTTTCAGCCTACTTTTGACTTTTTGGGCCACTTTAACCACTTTAAAAATGAATGCTTGAGAGACCAGTTTGGATACATGAACCAGAGGAGTTAGAAGACGATTTTAGGAGCTATTTTGGAGAACTCCAAGCTCATTGAAGAGGCTAAACATCCAAGAATCAAGATTCAACACCTTCTCCATTCAAGAGTCATTCTCTAATAGGTTGATTTCTTGTTCTTAATAATGAATTCTACTTATCACTTGATTGCTCTGTTGATTGTTAATATGATTGTTGGCTAAACTCTATAATGTTTGTCTAGATTAATAACTGAGGTATTGGATGTAATCTTATGGATTGAATGTATTTTGTGTGATAGTTTTAAGTTTGATTCAAGAACATGCTTATTGATGTTAAAAATCATTTGTAACTAGTTAATTGATATGTTGTTGATAAAGAGAACTCTTGTTGATTTATCATATTGATTTACAATCAGCTTGTCTTAGATTGATTGTTTACTAAACCGGACCAAGGGGGTAAATTAGATTCAATTGGTTAGACGATATAGGGATGAATTGTATGCAACGAACGTTTGTACAATTATTGATAACTATGAACATAGAAGTCAAGTTTCAAGCCTTAGAACTAGTTAAGTTATCCGATTACAAATACAAGAACTATAGTGAAAAGGGAACCCTTGATCTTGTAATTGTGTTTGCGTGTTTACTTAAGAGAACTCTTGGTGAACCTATTAGATAACTTACACACATAATCATTCAATCGGGTTTTAATATCAAAACTTACATCCAATACCGAGGGTAAATGATCTAGATGAACATTTCATCTCTTTGATCTAAATCAAACTATCTTATTTGCTTTCTTTGCACTTGTTTTCATTATATAAACTTAAAAGACCAAAAAATAGTGTTTTTACTTTTAATCTTCTCTGATTTGGTTAATCGTTAAATAGCCACAAAAACATAATAGCTTGTACCTTTAAGTTTAATTTACTTAGTTAATCATAATATAGTTTCTAGAATATAATATAGTTTCTAATTCTAGTTTGACTAATACAACTGTCTTTGGAACGATACACGGAATTTATCATTTACTATACTACTACACGATCGGGTACACTGCCCGTTAGTGTGTAACAATCTTTAATCAGTATTTTTCCATACTATTTCATACAACAATTCATATACCACGTTTTGCACACCAAGTTTTTGGCGCCGCTGCCGGGGACAGTTTTGTGTCAAAATAGAATTATTAACTAATTTGTGATTAAGTAGTTTCTTAATTTTTTTTTAATTATTAATAGTCTTTGATTTTTAAACTTATAGAATCGGTGCGTTTAATAGATTTGTTAGTTGTGTGATTGACAGATTTTAGGTTGCATATGCCACATACCCAAAGTTCATATTCTCCATTACTTACACCGCTTACAGAACCTGATAGGAAGCTTGGTAGAATCCCAAAAGAAGTACTTGAACTTTTTGAATCTTCATCAAAGCAAGAAACTTTTGATTCAGAATCAAGTACAACTAAGCCAAGATATTCTGAATTTGGTGAAACCGTTCATCCTCCAAATTTTGAAATGGAAGGAGAGGCAAGACCGGTGGTACCAAGACAATCAATTGTGGCCAAGATAAAGGCAACCCGAACCGGACAAGGAAGTGCAATTACTGTGATGACCCAGAAATTTCTGACTAAATTTAAACTTAATCTTTAACATTTCCGACACGATAAGCAAAGTCTATGAAGTTGAATCTCAAAATCTTGAACTATTCAATTACCCCTCTATTGTTCTCAACGATTCACGAACAATTATATGTAAATAGATACGTATACTATAACTTGAAAATGTAACAAAGTGTTAAGTAAACGATACTGTGCATTAAACATATTGGTTTGATTATCTGATTGATATATTTTACTATGAAGTTAAAAGATTATGCTAAACGATTGAATTAAAAGATATTTACTGAGTCCCTTAAGGATTATGATATTATTACGGGTCTCTGTTGTAAGGTCCACGTTGATTTGGGAAATCATTCATGTTTAACGGTATTCGGAATTAATGGTAAAGTGTTTGTTTAAATAACGTAATTTGGACACATAAAATAATAAGGAATATTAACTGTCAGAATTGAATTTATGAACAACTTGCAACGTATATTTAGAATGTGTTTAAGTATATTGAATATATATTTATGAATATATAGCTTCAGGTTATTTGAAAACAATAATAACATTCGGTTATTGATCAATTGATATTTAGTTATGTTAATTAGAACGTTTGAGAAATAAACGATGACACATAAATGAATTACATGAATTTAAGTTTAAATGTATAAACAATATGCGATATAACAATTTCAAATGATTTTAAAATGTATTTTAATAAATAACGAGACAATGATTTATAGAAGTAAATGACCAAAACACTCGAAAGTTTAAGATACACTTTGAGTGATATAATTTAGGGATAATTTAAGGCTATATTTTGACAAAGGTACGTGTCCCAAAATATAAATTACAAGTTTTCTCAGCGTACGAAGGGACACTCGAAAAACCAGAACCGGGACATAAGTCGAGTGACGACGTACGACTCATTGAAACAAAAATTTCAAGTCAACTATGCACGAGAATATAATATAATATATAATTAATTAATATAAATTATATATATTATATATTAATAAATAAATATGTCGACAAATAAGAAAACAAAAGTTTGTGAGCTGGATCAGAGGGCCATGCGATCGCATGGCCTTGAAGCACAAATACCATGCGATCGTATGGGGTACTTTTTCAGGCCAAGTCTTTATAAAGCGATCGAATTCAGTTTTTGTGATATATATTTCTTTCATCTTACACTCCGTATAACTTATTTATATTATTATTATTATTATTATTATTATTATTATTATTATTATTATTATTATTATTATTATTATTATTATTATTATTATTATTATTAAGATTAATATTATTATTAATCTTATTATTATTAGTATTATTAATATTAATTAGTATTATACATAAAATACTACGACGAGATTATGAGCGTGTCACTTTCAAAATGGTTTTCAAGCGGGATAGAGCTAAGGAAATTATAGGTTATTGCCAAGGAGGTTATGTGTAATGTTCTGGGGTATATTTTTGAATCAAACCTAGTGTTTATCATCTCCGTTACGTCTACGTACTTTCCTACAATATTGAATCTCAATACTGATACGTAAGCACTCATATTTTATATTTTATATATTAATTGTGTATCCATGTCTAGTGCTCGAGTATATATATTTATACATGCTTGTATGCTAAATTTCGTCGCTAAACAGTTTATAATGAATCACGAATTAAATACATATATTACTGGTAAAATGTATATGATATACATGTTTTTGGAAAGCTGGCGAAAAATCAATGACTTTTCATTTAGACATCGAATAGTTTCGATGAACGGATTAAAAGATATGATCAACTGAATTATAATTGACGTTAATTGGAATTGCTTATGAATTTGCAATTAAGATTTAAACAACTTGTTTACAAGATTGATAAAATGGATTTTTAAATATTACCAGCCGAGTAAATGAATCCTTATATAAGGTACGTCTTGTTTGTTGAACTATTGTCAAAATTGACTTTTTGAAACAACATTGGATAAATTTTGTATGTCGATATCGAGCATTAGGATTGTGATACACTATGACCTGACCTAGCTTGATAGACATTTATTGACCAACATATGTTCTCTAGGTTGAGATCTACGATTATTTGATATTCCGAGTTTCGGTCACATTACGATGAACAACTTTATGTGCTGCTAAGGTGAGTTTCATTGCTCCCTTTTTAATTGCTTTTGCAATATATTTTTAGGCTGAGAATACATGCAATTTATTTTAAATGCAATGGATACAAGTACATACTTAATTCTACACTGAGTTTAAACCGAAAATCTCTTAGCTTTGGTAACTAGTAACTGCCAGTACATAGGATGTGGACTGGTGGGCGCGAATAACAATATATGAATCCATAGGGCTTGACATCCCCGTCAGAGCTAGAGCGCTAGCCTTTTAACGGACGTGTGTTATTTGAGTTTAGGACACGTTGGTTTGCGTGTATTAAAACGAATGGGGTATTTATCATTATAACGTTAAAGTTTAGTTACCAGGGTGCTCTGTTATGTAGAATCTATTGATAAACGTTTCTGGATGAAACAACTGAAATCTTGTGATCCACTTTTATATACAGATTATGCGAAACACTAAAACTATGAACTCACCAACCTTTGTGTTAACACTTGTTAGCATGTTTATTCTCAGGTTCCTTAGAAGTCTTCCGCTGTTTGCTTATATGCTAGACAAGCTATGTGCATGGAGTCTTACATGACATATTTTTCAAGGAAATGTTGCATTCACCAAATCATCACTATGTATCTTATTTTGACTGCATTGTCAACGGAAGTACTATTGTAAACTATTATTTACGGTGATTGTCTATATGTAGAAATCATCAGATGTTGAAAACCTTTGATTTAAATATTCATTTATGGTGTGCCTTTTCAAAAGAATGCAATGTTTACAAAACGTATCATATAGAGGTCAAATACCTCGCAATGAAATCAATGAATGACGTATTGTCCATATGGATTTGGAGCAATCGTCACAATTACTCAGACACCTGGTGAGGTAAAATTTGAAATAAAAGGACCTATTCTCCAAATGATTAACAACAGATGTCAATTTAGTGGTGGTCCGAATGAAGATGCAAACGAACATATTAGTCTTTTTCAAGAGATATGTCTCTATTCAAGCTTCAACCGGACACTGATCAAGCATTACTTTTAAGACTTTTCCTATGGACACTTCACGGGGAAGCACGGAGTTGGTTGGATTCATTGCCCGAGGCTACGATAGAAACTTGGGATGGTATGTTGGAAAAATTTCTTAAGAAATATTTTCCAGCTTCTAAGTCCGCGAGACTCCAACAAGAAATTACCCAATTTTATCAAAAGCCGATGGAAACCTTGTATGAAGCATGGAATCGATTTTCCAAAATGCTAAGAGGTTGTCCAAACCATGGTTTGGATACCTTCTAAAAAGTTCAAATCTTTTACAAGGGTTGTGATGTTGCAACCCGAATTCCATTGATCAAGCGACAGGAGGTTCACTCATGGACAAAACTGAGCAAGACGCTTATGAGATAATTAAAAAGCAAGCCGAATATTCTCATGAATGGCATCAAGAAAGACCCATGACCCGTCATGCTCAAGTCTCAAGCGCCGGTGCTTATGATGACATTGGTTCTCTTAGCGTGAAGATAGATGGTGTTGCTCGAAACATGGAAAAGATCACCAAGGAAATACATGGAATGAAGGTGAGGTGTGAATACTGTGGTGGTTTACATTTAGGAAAAGATTGTGATGCAGGTTTGACAATGGCTCAGAAAGAAGAAGTGGCTTTCATAAGCCAAAGGAATAACAACCAATTTCAAGGAAGAGCCCAATTTAACCGAAACTTCAATAACCCTTACAACCCTCAAGGTCAAAATTCCAATTTCCAACAGGGGTCAAGTAGTGGGTTCCAACAACAAACTCCGGGTTTTTATCAAAAACCCCAACATGAAGAGAAAAAGTCAAATATGGAGAGTTTGTTGGAGAAGTTAATTGCATCGAAAACTCAACTTGTTACCAATATAGCCAAACGAATGATAAGAATGAGCAACAATTTAGAAACCAACAATCTTTCATTCAAGTATTGGAACAACAGATGAGTAATCTTGCTAAATTATTAAGCGAAAGAAAACCGGGGGAATTGCCAAGCAACACGCAATCTAATCCCCGAAACGAGCAAGCAAAAGCTATCACCACCAGAAGTGGAGTAACCTATGATCCACCAAGAATGCCAGAAATCTCTGACTTTCGTGTTCCATTAATGAAAGAGAATGAACCAGGTAGTGTAAATGTACCGGAGAAGGAGAAGGAGCCGGAAAATGTGGTAGAAAGTGTTGACAATGAGCACACAGACGGTCAAGAAGATACGGTGTGAGTCAAACTGGTTGTTAAAGCGTATCAACCACCACTCCCATTCCCAAGAAAACAAATATTGGAGAAACTCAAGGAAGAAAAGTTAAGATTCATGGAGCTCATCAAGAAAGTTAACGTAAATTTACCGTTTATTGATGTTATTACAGGAATGCCTAAATATGCTCGATTCTTGAAGGACATGCTCACCAATCGCAAGAAGATGGAAAGCGTTTCATTAGTCACTTTAAATGCTAGATGTTCAGCGCTGGTGTCCAACACACTTCCCGAAAAGCTTCAAGATCCGGGTTGTTTCACTATTTCATGTCTAATGGGTGACCTTGATTGTATGAGGGCATTAGCCGATTTGTGGGCTAGTATCAATTTGATGCCCTATTCAATTTACCTTAAATTAGCCCCTGAGGAACTCAAAACCGGACGAATGACTATTCAACTAGCTGATCGCTCTATAAAATTCCGTCGAGGAATAATAGAGAATATGTTAGTTAAGATCGGGAATCTGATTTTTCCAACAGACTTTGTGGTTTTAGACATGGAAGTGGATGACAGAATACCAATTATTTTGGGTCGACCATTTTTAAATACTGCTAGATGTGTCATTGATGTTTATGATCAGCAGTTGACTCTTAGAATTGGTGAAGCTAGTGCGACTTTTGCAATTGACAAGTCATTAAAATATCCTGAATCTTCAGATGATACTTGTTATTTTATACAAAGCATAGATTCGTATTATGAGTTCTTGCAGGAATTTTCCGAATTGGAGGAAACAGGTACATACAATTTGGCGAGTGGAGATGAAGAATTTCCTGAAGAAGAAATGGATGTGATGGCCACATTGATGGCAAATGGGTATGAACCAACTGAGGAGGAGTTAGAACAACTGAACAAGGATAGCGAGTACCAGAGTAAACCCTCAATTGAGGAACCTCCAATTTTGGAGCTTAAGCCGCTCCCTGAGCATCTTGAGTACGCTTTCCTTCAGGAGGATTCAAAGCTTTCGGTATTTATTTCCTCACTTCTTTCTAAACATGAAAAAGAACGTATTGTTTCCTTGTTACAGGCCTACAAACCGGCCATTGCATGGAAAATTCATGATATAAAAGGAATTAGTCCTTCTTATTGCAATCATAAGATCTTAATGGAAGAAAATTCCAAACCAGTGGTGCAACGTCAAAGGAGGCTAAATCCTCATATGCAAGATGTTATCAAGAAAGAGATCATTAAATTGCTAGATGCAGGTCTAATCTACCCAATCTCAGACAGTCCATGGATAAGCCTGGTCCATTTTGTTCCTAAAAAGGGTGGTATAACTATTACCACCAATGATAAAGACGAGCTTATCACTACACGGACTGTTACGGGGTGGCGAGTTTGTATTGACTATCGTAAGTTAAACGATGCCACTAGAAAAGACCATTTTCCGCTACCATTCATTGATCAAATGTTAGAGAGACTAGCGGGAAATAGCTTTTATTGTTTCCTAGATGGATTTTCGGGGTACTTTCAAATTCCCATTTCCCCCGAGGATCAAGAAAAGACTACCTTCACGTGTCCCTATGGCACCTTTTCATACCGCCGAATGCCCTTTGGTCTATGTAATGCTCCTGCAACATTCCAAAGGTGCATGATGGCCATTTTCCATGATATGATTGAAGAATGCATGGAAGTGTTCATGGATGACTATTCAGTCTTCGGTGACACTTTCGATTCATACCTTCTAAATTTAGAGAAAATGCTAATAAGTGAGAAATTGAACTTAGTGCTAAACTGGGAGAAATGCCACTGTATGGTTAAAGAAGGCATTGTCTTGGGGCATAAAATCTCAAGTGTTGGTATTCAGGTGGATCCAGCAAAAGGTTGATGTCATTTCCAACCTTCCACCTCCTTCAAATGTGAAGGGTGTGAGAAGTTTTCTTGGGCATGCCGGGTTTTACCGGCGATTTATTAAGGATTTTTCAAAAATTGCAACGCCATTGAATAAACTTCTCGAAAAAGATGCACCCTTTCTTTTCACAAGTGAATGCACTAATGCATTCAACATTTTAAAATAAAAACTTGTTAACGCACCAATAATCATAGCTCCAAATTGGTCATTACCATTCGAGCTAATGTGCGATGCATCGGATTTTGCAGTTGGTTCAGTTTTGGGCCAACGGGTTGAGAAACATTTTCAACCCATTTATTATGCAAGCAAGACGTTACAAGGAGCTCAATTGAACTACACAACAACGGAAAAGGAGCTCCTTGCTATCGTCTTTTCTTTTGACAAATTTCGATCATATCTTGTCCTATCAAAGACAATTGTCTTCACCGATCATTCGGCATTGAAATATCTTTTCTCTAAGCCAGATGCCAAACCTCAATTTCTAAGATGGGTCTTGCTCTTGTAAGAATTTGATATCGAGATTAAGGACAAGAAAGGTGCCGAAAATCTCGCGGCTGACCATCTTTCTAGACTTGAAAATCCCAATCTTGAAGTACTCCATGAATCGAGTATTAAAGATGATTTTCTCGATGAATACCTCATGCGAGTAGAGAAGGTGGAAGACCCGTGGTATGTTGATTTCTCCAATTACATTGTAGGGGGGTACCTAGAAACCGGTTGGTTACATCAGAAAAGGAAGAAATTCTTTAGTGACCTAAAATACTATTTTTGGAAAGACCCTTATCTATTTAGGCGATGTGCAGATGGAGTTATTCGCAGGTGCGTTTCGGGGAATGAATGCACTTAAATTCTTCTTGATTGTCACCTTGGTCTAACGGGCGGGCACTTTGGTCCCCAAATCGCGGGGAGGAAAGTTTACGAGGCCGGTTTCTATTGGCCTACAATATTCAAAGATGCCTACACTGTTTGTAAGGCTTGTGATGTGTGCCAACGGGCCGGTCAAATCACTAAACGGGATGAAATGCCTCAACAAAGCATCCAAGTATGCGAGGTGTTCGATGTGTGGGGAATTGACTTTATGGGGCCCTTTCCAAAGTCTCATTCTTATCTCTACATACTTGTTGCCATAGACTATGTTTCAAAATGGGCGGAGGCAAAACCTCTCCCAACAAATGATGGCCGAGTTGTAGTAACCTTTTTGATGGAACTTTTCTCAAGGTTTGGCACACCAAAAGCCCTTATCAGTGACCGAGGCACTCACTTTTGCAATAAGCAATTAGAAAAGGTGTTGAAAAGATATGGAGTGATCCATAAAATTTCAACATCTTATCATCCCCAAATAAGTGGGTAGGTGGAGAATACCAATCGATCTTTAAAACGCATACTTGAAAAGACCATTGGTGCAAATCCAAAAGAGTGGTCTGTTAAGTTAAATGATGCATTGTGGGCTTTTCGCACGGCCTACAAAACACCTATTGGAACCACTCCTTTCCGAATGGTATACGGGAAAGCATGCCATCTCCCTTTGGAGATTGAACACAAAGCGCATTGGGCGCTAAGGGTATGTAATTTGGATTACAAAGAGGCGGGTCGGTTACGTTTGACCCAATTGAATGAATTAGACGAGTTGAGGCTTGAAGCCTATGACAACTCTCTAATTTATAAAGAAAAGACCAAACAATGGCACGATAAGCGATTGAAAAATCCAAAGGAATTCATGGAAGGAGATCGTGTCCTTATTTACAATGCCCGTTTCAAATAATCACCAGGAAAACTCTAGTCTCGATGGTCGGGACCATTTATTGTTAGAAGAGTTTACCCTTATGGTACGATTGAAGTGGTGAACTGGAAGGGCGACATTTTTAAAGTGAATGGCCACCGGGTCAAACACTATGTCGATGGTCCCCTGGAAATCGAAGACGAGGTTAACCTCAACTTCGAGAACAAAGCTTAAATCAAAATGGGGACGAGTTGGGTGAACGACTCGTTAAAGAAAGTTCACGCGTGTAAATAGTTTGAATTGAGTATTTTATGATTAGTGTAATTGTTTTTAATGTACAAAATGATCTATGATGGTGATATGAACTTTTGTGTGTTCAAAATGGAAATTTTTATGAGTTTTATTAAAATTCTGAGCCACCAGATCAGTGGGACGCCGTCCAAAATTCATTGGACGCCGTCCAAATACAAAGATTTTTTTTAAAACAGGTCAGTAATCCTTAGTTCATCTGGACGCCGTCCTAAAATTTTGGACGCCGTCCGGTTCTTAAAGATGGGATGCCGTCCCGAAATTTGGACGCCGTCCAGTGCTTAACAGTGGGACGCCGTCCCGAAGTTTGGACGCCGTCCAGATTCCTGACCTAGAAAAAAATAAACGCGTTTTAAGGCTTATCCACCCCAATTTTCAACCACAAAACACACTCCTCTCTATTTTTCTCTCCCACAAACGAACCAACTCTCAAAAACCCTAATTTCTTCTTTCAATTTCGTGATTTCTTCTTTCAAATCCAAGCTTGAATCATGTTTTCTAGGGTATTGCTACTCCCTTTTCACACTTTTCTTTCTTGATTACTTGATTTGTATGCTTATATGTATGATTTGGTGAAAGTTAAGTGTGGGGTGTTTCATTTGCATGATTTTTGCTTAGATTAACATGCCTTAGTTGTTTAATTACCCATTATGTCTTGATTTTGCAATAATTACATGTTTAATGGGTGTGTTTATGAATCTAGGGTTTGTAGTGATTAAATCCGAAATTAGGGCCTTTACTTTAGACTTTTGGGTTTGTTTGTGATGTTTATGAAGATTGTGAATGCTTAATATGTTATTGGTGTTGTAGATGTCAATTTGGCCAGGTCGTAAATTGAATTTTCTTGAATTTCTAGCATGCTTTGAATTGTAATGTTCTTATGAAAGATGTATGCTTGATTTTCACATGTTTAGGCCTATTGAAGTGGATTGATGGTATGGCATGCTATAATGTAGTTGCGTTATGGAAAGATAATGGTCATTTTGAACTAAATTGTGATACTTGTGCTATGATTGTAATGGATATAATTTGCATACAAGTTCTACATGTTATGACCTAGATTTATGAACGCAACATGCTTGAGTCCTAAGTTGATGCTTAATTGTGAATTTTGCCATCCATATTTTTAAAAGTGTATTTGCGAGCTTATGTTGACTTTGGTTGACTTTGATTAAATATTTTGAGACATATGCTTTTGCTTATATGAATCACAATGCTTATGAACTTTGAATGGAATGACTAATTTCCCTTGCTACTCGGTTATGTTTTTAGCTAACACTAACACAACGGTTTCTATATTCTTTTGGTTTGGTGTTATTATGTTTTGCAGGGACAATCTAGCCGAGGTGGACAACCGAAAAGGGGCAGAACATCAAGAAAGGTTCCACCACCACCACAACAACATTATACATCATCTTCCGAAGAAGAAGAGGAGGACCTAAATGATCCTCAAGTTTGGTTAAGACAAATTCAGAACGACGAAGATTATGCAGAGACTTTTAATAGGATAAACAGTAGGCCAATAAATGCCACGTGGTATTTTATTTGGGCCCCATTGGATGAGGCGGGTTTGCACGCCCATGTTTCCCACCTATTAGCCATTCCCTACGATAGGATAATTTCCTACGCATGGGAGCACGTTTTTAGCATCCGCGAACAAATTTATTCGGTGTTATTAAAGGAATTTTACTCAACTTTAAGGTTTAATAACGTTCGTAATCCTTTGTCAAATGAATTTCTTCGGTTTCAATTAGAGGGTGTAGATAGAGGGTTAAGCAGAGTTGGGTTATGTAAAGTGTTGGGCATTTTCGAGGAGCTTAACGACAACCAATTGAGAATTTACTTGACAACTTCCGATTACCATGGTAGAGTTCCCTTTAATGAGATAGGTTTTTGGCGAAGAATGTGTGGGCCGAATGCATCTAGGTCATTCAAATCAAGTAGGCACCGGTATAATGAAATTGCAAGCCCCGATGATAGACTTCTTCATCGACTTATCGCATGCACTTTCAATGCGAGAGTCGAGGGAAATGAAAAGGTTAAAACGTTGGATTTATGGATAATGGATCAAATAAAATGGGGTTGCTATACGGATATTCCGGGGATGATAGGCAACTATTTTCTAGCCATCGCCACTGAGACGCGGAGAGAAAAGCCTCTTCTTGGGAGCCACTATATCACGAGGATTGCTCGTCACTTTAACATAGATTTCATCTGATTGATGGAGTGTGATCACTCCATGAAAGCTATAAAGAAAGTTTCATATGTAAATGCTGAGATTCTTATGTACGACAAAAATAGGCATTTAGTGCCTTTCGTCACAGGTGGAGCAAGTGGTAGTGGAGAAAATGTTCAACAGGAACAACAAGAGGAAGAGGAAGCAGAAATGGAAGCTCAAACTAATGTTCAGGATCAAGGGCCTTGGAATCCATCCCAAACTAGTTGGGATAATTTGGTTAACAGTGTGAACAAAATGAGGTTGAGTCCGAATGAGCAGAGGACTCATAATGATCGTATGTGGGAAATTCAGCAGAGAATGGAGCAACGCCAGATTGCTCAAGTACATAATTAGGGGTGGAATAGTTATGGTATTGATTGGAATAACCATAACACAGAGTTATTTTATTCCAACCCCGATCAGTCCTATGGGACAACACGTCTGACACCCACATACTACACTGATCCTCAAAACCCACCTCCTCATTACCCAATTTATGATTCTAACGCTACAATGCAGGATGCCAGAAACAGGTTTGAGCAGCAATACCCGCAGGGACGCCAAAGCAGAGATGGCTCAGGGAATTACTTTTGGCCGTACGATAACTGAAGGCCTACGTGCCTATTATCATTTTGTTACATTACTTTGAGACTATATATTTATTTCTTGTGGTGTGTTTTTAAACAATGTTTGGTTTGTAATATTAACTAATTTGAAAATGGTTGTGGTTGTAGAAACCCCATTATTTTTAGTATTATTTGTTTGGTTTGTTATTTTGTGCAGCGTGATTGAACTTCAAAGACTGGCATTAAGTTTAGCAACATTTGATATTATGATGTATGTTTGATGCTAATCGCGGAGTGGTGACAGTAAGTTCAGCGGCATCCGTCTACATGTTCCACGATTTACAGGTTAAAAATTTTAAAATTTCTACAATCACCCTATCACTTTGCCCTCTAAATTGAATCCTTTTTCTGATTTCATGCAATGAGGGCCTTGCATGATCTCAAGTGTGGGGTGGGAGATAGAAATTTATCGGGAATTCGTTTTACAAAAAATTAAGGCGTTTATGATTAAAATTTTATCGGGAATTCGTTTTACAAAAAATTAAGGCGTTTATGATTAAAATTTTCAAATTTTCAGGTATCCTAAGAAACGAAAATTGTCCAAAAACCATGTTACATACATTGTGTTCTAAAAATTAGAAAAGAAATGTCCATTAATAGTCTTTGAAGTTACACTATCATTCAATTATTTGGATGAAAATCCTACTAGTTTAGTAAAGCTAACTTGTAGGTCACTTGTACCAAAACGAGTGTAAACCGTGAGAGAGCGGTGATTGCATAGCTTGGTCGGAAACCGGACCTCGCGCCAGATCAAAAACCTAAGGGCGGTCTTCATTGTTAAGAACCAGGGCAATGCATGCGCTCGACCACTTTGTATAACCCATAGGAGTAAAGTCTCCCAATCGACACACTTGCTGATTTATTTCAGAAGTTGTAGTCCAGATCAGTTGTAGGGTGACGAAAAATCTTGAAAAGTCATTGCTAACATTAACTGGAAATCTACCAGGCCTCAACATCAAACAGGGAAACTGGTAGTCAGACTTATCTCGATGAGGGAGATCTGTCTTGTCAAATGGGGAGCGCACCATGAAACACAAAATATCTGTGATTGATCAGATCCTAAGTGGATAACCTCCGGAAAGGTAAAATATCAGCTTTTAAGACTGATGAACCTCAATCTTCATGATTGATTTAACGGATTAGATGATTACCTCATGATTATCAATGATATCCAGACGTAATGTGTATCCTCCTAAGCACATTATTTTGTTGCCAACATCTCGTGATGTTAGGTACTGTAGGAGGGATTGGCTTGACCAATAGCGGGAAACCCGCACTCATTTTTTCAAAATTCAGAAAATCCTACAAAATCGGAAAATGTGCCTAGTGTAAAAACTAGCACTACAATTTCAAAAACATAAAACATTTTCATAAGATCCTTATTTTCGTATGATCAAATTTTTAGGATACTTGGCTCTAATCTCCCAAAAATGTGTGCATGTGTTCTCATTGTGTATATAGCGTGAGTGTGATTCCAATATAGGTGTGTTGTACTTAAAGCATGTGTTTCATATAGTGTGAGTTGCATTTCAAATAAACGTATGTATTTCGTGTGCTTCGCATGATTTGTGTGATGTGTGTACTCTATGTTGTGTAAGTGTGTTTGATATTGTTCTACTTTGTAAGAAAGATTTGCTTCAGGACAAGCATGGTTTAAGTGTGGGGTGTTTTGATATTGCTAAATTACATCATATATATCTCTCACAATATCGTGAGAAATACTCTCGAATCAAGGATAGTTAAGGCGGTTTCTACAAGCAATGCACGAAGGTATGTAAATTGTATCGGAAAGTGGTTTATAAAGAATTTTGATGAATTATGACCATTATATGAGTTGTGATATCATAATGGTTGATCTCGACACAAGTTATGGTCAAATTAGCGCTTTAAAATGATAAAACAAGGCTTCAGATATGTTGGACTCCGTCCAAAATTGTTGGGACTCCGTCCAAATTAAGGGATATGAAAGAAAAACGAGACAGTAATCCTTAGTTCATCTAGACGCCATCCAGAAATCTGGACGCCGTCCAGAGCTTCACAACGGGACGCCGTCCAAGCAAGTGGGACGTCGTCCAGCTCTTTACAACTAGATGCCGTCCAGGATTTGGTACGCTGTCCAGTGGTAGGTTTCAGCCTACTTTTGACTTTTTGGGCCACTTTAACCACTTTAAAAATGAATGCTTGAGAGACCAGTTTGGATACACGAACCAGAGGAGTTAGAAGACGATTTTAGGAGCTATTTTAGAGAACTCCAAGCTCTTTGAAGAGGCTAAACATCCAAGAATCAAGATTCAACACCTTCTCCATTCAAGATTCATTCTCTAATAGGTTGATTTCTTGTTCTTAACAATGAATTCTACTTATCACTTGATTGCTCTGTTGTTTGTTAATATGATTGTTGGCTAAACTCTATAATGTTTGTCTAGATTAATAACTGAGGTATTGGATGTAATCTTATGGATTGAATGTATTTTGTGTGATAGTTTTAAGTTTGATTCAAGAACATGCTTATTGATGTTAAAAATCATTTGTAACTAGTTAATTGATATGTTGTTGATAAAGAGAACTCTTGTTGATTTATCATATTGATTTACAATCAGCTTGTCTTAGATTGATTGTTTACTAAACCGGACTAAGGGGGTAAATTAGATTCAATTGGTTAGACGATATAGGGATGAATTATATGCAACGAACGTTTGTACAATTATTGATAACTATGAACATAGATGTCAAGTTTCAAGCCTTAGAACTAGTTAAGTTATCCGATTACAAATACAAGAACTATAGTGAAAAGGGAACCCTTGATCTTGTAATTGTGTTTGCGTGTTTACTTAAGAGAACTCTTGGTGAACCTATTAGATAACTTACACACATAATCATTCAATCGGGTTTTAATATTAAAACTTACATCCAATACCGAGGGTAAAAGATCTAGATGAACATTTCGTCTCTTTGATCTAAATCAAACTATCTTATTTGCTTTCTTTACACTTGTTTTCATTATATAAACTTAAAAGACCAAAAATATTGTTTTTACTTTTAATCTTCTCTGATTTGGTTAATCGTTAAATAGCCAAAAAATATAATATCTTGTACCTTTAAGTTTAATTTACTTAGTTAATCATAATATAGTTTCTAATTCTGGTTTGACTAATACAACTGTGTTTGGAACGATACACAGAATTTATGATTTACTATACTACTACACGATCGGGTACACTGCCCGTTAGTGTGTAAAAATCTTTAATCAGTATTTTTCCATACTATTTCATACAACAATTCATATACCACGTTTTGCACACCAATCCGACTCCTTCCTCTCCAAATCAAGCTCTCTCTCTCTCTCTAAACTCTTTCTCTCTCTCTAGATGAAGGTGTGTGAGTGGAAAGAGGTGAAATGAGGATAAGATAGGCATTGGATCAGTTTTGTGGCTCAAAAACTGGCCCCCATGTGAATTGACCAAAATGCCCCTTTTAAAACTTTAGAATAACGAACCGGTCTGCTAGTTGGTTATGCGCGGCGTGCAAGCAGGCACGCGGCGCGCGTTTCTGCTGAAGTGAAATCGGGGTCTTAAAACTCTCACCCACTTAAATTGGATCACGTCCCCGTGATCCTCGTCACTTAACCGACCGGACCCACACTATACAGTCCTCAAACATACGTTCCAATCCGACTTCCACCACATTTATCATTAACTCGAAAATTATTCCATTTACCAAATACACACTTGCATGCATTCTGAGACATGCAATGCACACAACATCTGTGGTCTACTATGATCACTTAGCATACGTGGAATCATCATGTGTTCTTCCAACTTCTCTAGGCAATTTTTCTCAATGAATCATCTTTAACACTAAATCGTCACCCGCGATTTATCAAATCCACGAATCCGAGCACTAAAACTTGCTCGATCCCTCACATCAGGAAGAACTCAGCCAATCTCGTACCGAGATTTCAACCCTTTAGCGTACCCTTACCAAGTACAATGCTAATAGTAACCACGTCCCAAAATAAGGTCAACAACCAAAACGATGAAGACCAAATAAAAGCGAATCTTTACGGATAATACTTACCACTTAACATCCCTTGTAGTGCGCAAACACGACTAATACGCAACTATCGCAAAATCGTAAGCAAATGGCTAAATCCGCTAGTGTCCAAAACGACTATGGCAACGCTAATCCCAAGGTGTACCAAAAATGGCTATTGTCACACCCTCAATAATCATGTGAGCGAAACACGGCTATTGCATCACTAATCACACAAAAGATGGCCGAAACAACCCAAGCCTAAACATATATGGAGGATGGTCGAAACAACCCAAACCTTAGTGAATTCGCAACAACATGAAATTCACCAACCCAATCCATATTTCCAACAAATGGGATGACCGCAACAACCCGAGCCATTGTGAATACGCGCAAACTGATATTCACGTCCCAAATCATAACACAAGGAATGGTACTCTCATTTCCCACCGGTGCTCTCAGTTCCCGATAATGCTATACCATGCCGATATAACACTACTCCCAACACAACACATAAACCATTGATGTTCACAACATCCGTTAGTATTCAATGCTAGCCCCACGAATGGTATCGTCAACATCGAACTTAAATCCCACTCGCCCTACTTAATGTGGTATCATCAACATCGAACTTAAAACAAACATATGAGGTATCATCAATATCGAACTTTAAACCCTCATCACGCATCACTACAATAGTGGTATGGCATCGTCAACATCGAACTTTAAGTCCATACATGAGGTATCGTCACCATCGAACTTTAAACCCTCATCAAACAATAATACACGCAAGGATATGGTATCATCACCATCGAACTTTAAACCCATATCCCCCAAGTAAATAAACCGTATACATACATATATAATTATTCCACTCACTTGGAATCTTTGCACACGCATTATACGTACGCGTGTACAACGCCATCACAATCGAGTAAGAACCACCTATATCATAGGCACAAAACAATAATTCTCTAGAAGAGAATCCGACACTCACATCCCTTAACCAGGGAACCCACCTTGTGTGACCACCCGGAGATTTCCGACCAAATTTAAACCCGATCTTATTATGTTTCCGACACGATAAGCAAAGTCTATAATGTTGAGTCTCGAAAACTTTGAACTGTATTCATGTAAGCATTTGACCTTTGACTGTGCCCGATGATTCACGAACATTTGTGTGTAAATGAATATGTATACATATATATATATATATATAAATATAAGTATATAAATAATTTGAAATTATAAAATATGATTTAAACATTAGAATTAAATATGTAAGATAAGATATACAAAATAATTAAGTGTAATTTAAAAATGAAGTTATATATAAATATATATATGATTTTTATGTATAATTAAAATATTGTATTATATATGAAAGGCATAAAAAATAAAAATTTTAATAAAAATTATTATATATGATTATTAAATATTATATATGTAACCAAATATTAAAACAAATTAAAATATAGTTGTTATAATAATATTAATATTACTTCTAAAATAAATATCAGTATTAATAATATGAAATTTAATTTATATATTATTAATATTATTAACATTAGTATGATCATTAATAACATTAACATTATTATAATTAGTAGTATTATTGGTATTATGAATTATGAATAATAATATTACTATCATTATATAGTTAACATCATTATTGGTATCTAATATTATTATAAATAATATAATTATTACTAGTGTTATTATAATTAATAATTATTAGAAAACAATATATTTTATTATTGTGATCATTAGTATTAATTATTTATTAGAAATACCATTATCCTTAGTAATAATATCATGTTATTTATTATTAGTAATATCTCATCATAGTCACTTTTATTATTAATATCATTACTATTAATAATTATTATTACCATTTGTGTTGTTAATATTATTATTACTATTATTATTGTTATCATTATTTTTATCAAATAATGGTTTATTAGCTATATATTATAATTATAATTTAGTAAATCAAATCATTCCTTTTCCAAATACAAACGAAATCTGTTTTGAGTCTCTATCCGTTCCATTTTGTTTTCTTTTCATTCACTGTTCTTGATTGAAGATTCTTTCAACTCAATTACCTACTGCATGTTTGAGTTATATATAATTTTTTTAAAGGTTGAAGTTACAAGCTGAACACTATCAATTTTCATCTTCTTTTGTTTCTACCTGCAACTAAGAAATTCCTTGTGTTTCGTTTCTATTTCTTCGATCACCAATACACGCATCACATAAACTACTTCAACATGATATTGTTGTGTGTTGTTTTCAATAATTTCGGTTGTAACTTAAAAACCATTGAAACCCACCTTTCAACCATTAAGTTCATCAAACAACCCACCATCAACCACAAACCTAAACCACCATAGTTGTTGCTACTGCCCATTACTTTTCCTGTTTATGTTACGGCCTACAATCGACACCCAAAACACCCTTGTGATGCTACTGCTACTGCTATTATATTGAATAGATCAAAACAAGTAAAACTCCTGCTGCTATAACTACGACCACCACTGTCACCACCATTCTCTCCATGCTTTATCAAACCTTCAAACCGCCACAAAACCCATTTTTTCACCACAACATTTACCATCATCGAACACTTGCAACTACTGCTGCTTGCTCTGTTAATTTCAATCAGACACACACAACAAAAAATTATTGCCATTTTGTTTCTGTTAACATCAAACCAAGCGAATTAACTCACAATCATTATTAGTTGCCTGCTGCTACACTGCTACTCGTACGTTTTCTATATTTCTATCTCTGTTTGGGCATCATTGAAGTACCTGTTGCATTCACTGCAAACACCACCAACCATCGTCTACAAACCACCACTAGGCTGCTGTTACGCTCTCCATTCCTATTTCTGTTTCGAAAGTAAGCTGCTGTTGTCCTGTGTCACCTCAAACAACCACCCACGATCACTTTCATTACCAAATCAAAACTGCTACTGTTTTCTTATTCAATAAACTCAAACAATCATCAACTTCCACCACAAAACACCATCAAACCCTTTTTACCCGAATTAAACCTGTTCACGAATCCAAACGGATTTTTTTTACAAATAAGCAAAAGGAAACAAAATACTACAACCTTCATATATAAACCAAACAGGTAGATTACATTTCAGTAAATTGATTGAATCGATTAAAAACTTAGGAGAACGATGATGGATAATAAAGGTATATAATTATAAAACTAAATAATTAAATAAATAAGAAGAAAACCGATTACGGTCTCTGTTCCCTGTGGTTACTCGATGAAGATGATAATTGATGGTAATTAGATCAAAGATGATGATAATCGATGCAGTACCTGTGATTACTCGCTGAGGTGATTACTGATTCCTTCCTAGATAAACAAACACAAAACCAAACCCTCACCAATCAATTGCTTGTTTACTGTTACGATTTGACCTCGTGGTTGATGATTGTTGCTGCCGTTTGATATTGTCTTCGAACAAATCTCATACCCAAAACCCTTTTGTTGATTGATCGATTGATGAACCAAAAACCTAGATCGATTGATTTGTGGCTGATTTACCTGTTTGGAATGAACGACGATTTAAGCTCTTGATATATCTTGGGCCATTATTTTACAATTGGGCTCGTGAGTAAATATTGGGCCACAACCGCTACTATCCATGGTCCAATAAACAAATCAGGCCACACGTTCTGTTTCTATTTCCATTGTGAAGAAGAAAACAGCCAGATGAATTGGTTATATAATTCTAATTCGGAATTAATACAGAAAAACGTAAGTAGAGCAATGGTTTATGTGTTTACGAGGAACGAGGAGCCTTGGGCTCGAGCCCAGGCTATGACGCTTTTGTTATCTTTTTAAGGTAGTAATTATTATTATTATTATTATTATTATTATTATTATTATTATTATTATTATTATTATTATTATTATTATTATTATTATTATTATTATTATTATTATTATTATCATTAATATTATTCATATAAGTATTAGTATCATTATTTTTATAGTTATGATTATAAATATTCATTATTGTTAAAAATTAACATTTTTACTAAAAGTATTATTTATTAAAGTTATCATTTTTATCATTATTATTAAAAGTATCTTTATTTTAAATTTATCATTTTTATTACTATTACTATTATTATTATTAATTAGTATTACTATTATCATAATAGATAAACATTTTTACATATATTATAGATATCAATATAATATAATTATGTATGAAAGTATTAATTTTAATACATAATAGATAAAGATAAACATTAATAAATATATATATAACACTATTAAATCATAATAAATAATAATTAATAAGAATATATAAATTTGTTCGACTACAATTATGTGTGTTAATATATACATAAATGTTATAGGTTCGTGAATCCAAGGTCAACCCTACATTTATTCTATGTCGTCATATGTATTTTTACTACAAAATACAGTATGGTGAGTTTCATTTGCTCCCTTTTACTCTTTATATTTTTGGAACTGAGAATACATGCGCTGTTTTTACAACTGCTTTATTAAATATTTTTGAAATATATTTTGAACTGCGAATACATGAAATACTTTTATAAATGTTTGACGAGATAGACACAAGCAAAAGATTCCTCGAATGAATTATTATGCAGACAGAAGTTCTGTGGATTATTGTTGAATTATGTGGACATGATAATTGCCACCGTTGAATTATGTGGACATGATAATTGCCACCGTTGAATTATGTGGACATGATAATTGCCACCGTTGAATTATGTGGACATGATAATTGCCACCAATTGGTATGAATGTTATGTATCGAGAGAATGATTTTATACACAGGTTATGTGTATGTTATTTTGTGCACGAGATATGTGTACGGTTACTAAGATTTATGAAAAATGGTTTCGTACACAATAAAGGTGTACTGTATTTAAAAGATATCGCATGTACATTACAGGTGGGTAAAGGATTCGGGCCCATTTGTACCATGCAGCATTTAAATCTTGTGGTCTATCAAAATGATGAATTTTTTATTGTTTATGATAAACCTATGAACTTACCAAACTTTTGGTTGACACTTTAAAGCATGTTTATTCTCAGGTATGAAAGAAATCTTCCACTGTGCATTTGCTCATATTACATGGAGTCGTTCAAGGCATATAGAGGTCAGAACCTCGCAATGGGACCAACTGTTGAAGACTTCGTCTAGATGGATTAGGACGGGGCATTTCAGTTGGCATCAGAGCTGGTATAACGTCGTCCATGTGTGGCGGGTTTGTCTTAAAGGAGGTTCTCACAGTGTTACCTGTGACAAAGCATTGACTCTTACTCCTTGCGATCCCTTAGGAGGGCTGGCAGTAGCCGAGAGGCAGGCCCTAAAATCAGTATCTGAGGTACACTCAGTGGTCACCAGGCAGTTAGCTTGGAAGGCACTGGGTGGGACGGTGGTTGTCCCCAACTGTATTTCAGTTGGTATCAGAGCGGTGGTCTTAGCGAACCAGGTCTTGAATTAGTGTGTCTAACTGATAGTTGTTTAGATGCAATAGTGAGTCTGGACTTTGACTGTGTCAGCATGTCAAAAGTTTTGCTTATCTTTCCGTGTCGAAAATTACTTGTTTATCATCCTTAAAGTCTAGACACATCTTACTGCCTCTATTGCATGAATAGTGTATAGACAAAATTCATATCTTAGCGTATCTGCTACTTCATATCTTAGAGTATCTGTTACTATAACTTTGCCTGACATATTCCGTAGATTCCTCTGTAACTTATGCGATTTTAGTATTATATATGCATATGTAAATTATGTATTGCATGGTACTAATCTACATCCTATAATCTATTTCTTATCGAAAATCCTTCATCTGATTGTACGAGATGAATCCCTCAACCAGTTCGAGTCCCTCAAATTCCGATAGCTATTCCGATAGTTATGTAACAACCCAACCCGTATTTCCATACGATAAATTTTTTTTTATAATACACATTTACGCGCCAATTAAATATGTAAACCATTCCACAATTCCATTTAAACGTACATTAATTTAAATGTTTACAAAGGGCACAAATGCCATTAATTAAGTTCAATACAAGTTTGACCCACTACAACGATAGTTTATAATCCAAACGACACTCGAGCATGGTTTGGGGCTAAACTACCCAAAACGGCAGGCTAACTTCAAAAGCTATACCAAAAGCACACCCTGTCAATATAAACGGGAGACCACTAATCCAACCGTATGCCCTTACCCTTGTCCAAACCGGAACCTATAAAATGGTAAACAACGAGAGGGTAAGCAAGGCTTAGTAAGTGCAACAATTATACATACATATATATAACCTACTTACTTGCAAACACTCACCAAATCCGCATACATACTAGTTACATAATTAGCATACATTTCACATGTATAACGCTAAGTACCACGATTACAAGGCTAGTATAATAATAGCATATAACACAACAATACAATATGCTAAAACATAAGTATAACGATGATGTTCACAACATCCATAGTACTCAAGATCCCAAGGCTAGCCCAACGAATGGTATCGTCAACATCGAACTTAAATCCCATTCGCCTACATTAATGTGGTATCGTCAACACCGAACTTTAAACCCACATATGAGGTATCGTCAACAACGAACTTTAAACCCTCATCAATGTCACTAAATAATCGTATGGCATCGTCAACATCGAACTTTAATTCCATACGTATGAGGTATCGTCAACAACGAACTTTAAACCCTCATCAACAACAATATACTCTAGGGTATGGTATCGTCAACAACGAACTTTAACCCATACCTCACAAGTAAATAAATTATATACATGCATATATAATTATTCCACTCACCTTATCGTCTTCGGTGAATTAGGAAGTAAGCTCGCAAACTTCAAAGTAAAGCACCTATTACATTATGCATATAATTAACACACCATCAAGTTGAATTAAATGTCAACTTCTAATACCCGAGCATTTAATGGCCCGAGCATTAAATGACTCATCTACACCAACCACCCAAAATTGGTCAAGACTCATTATAATCACTAAAGCTAGTGAATTAAAGTCCATTACTCTTCAACTAGCACAACCTAGGGTATTTCTCACCCATTTTACCCAAATTAGGTCAACTTTGACTCATGTGACCCATCTAACACTTAAACACATAATTTTGGTCAAACATGACCCATTTAACATCTCTTTCAACTTTGAACCAGTGTTTTAATGCTTACAATACCTTTGACACTTACAAACCTCATTACATTTGTGATGATCCGGAAATTTTCGACCAAATTTAAACTTAATCTTTATATGATTTCGACACGAATAGCAAAGTTTGTAATGTTGAATCTCAAAAGTTGTAAACTATATTCATTATATCATTTGATCTTTGACTACTTCCGACGATTCACGAACCAATGTGTGTAAATGAACATGTAAATATAAATGTAAATATATATATAATAATATTTGGAAATAATAAAATATAATTTAAACAATAAAGTTAAATATGTAAAATAAGATATAAATTGATTAAAATGAAGTCATATATATATGAGATTTCTATATACAATTAATATTATATGTATATTGTAATATATAAAAATGTATAAATATTAAATATAAAAGATATGTTAAAAATCACATAATTAATAAATTGTAATATTGATATATTAAATGTAACTACAAGTTAAAAATATATTTGCTATACAATGGTTATTGGTACTAATATCAATATCAGTATTATTAATATTATTAAAAAAAATGAAAACATGTAACTTATTATATCTTCATTATTTTTAGATATTATTTTTATATATAAAAATTTAATACTCATTAGCTTATAATATATAACATATAACTATATTACATAATATGTAATACTCATACATATTAAAAATAGTTATTATAAATATAGTGGTATTACTTCAATTGATAATATCAATATTAGTGTTATTAATTTTTTTTTTTAGATATAAAATATAGGCATGAAATTTGATATGAATATTATTATTACTAATATTAATAAATTAGTATTATTACTATAATTATCATTAATATTATTATTATAAATTTCACTAAAATTATTATTATTATTAATATTATTAACATTTAAATTATTATTAGTATAATTATAATTATTATTAAAATCAATCATATAAAATGGTATATATGGACTTGAAACTAGAAATTGTTACCTGTAACAATCAAACTGTATTTGATTGTATTTTTATTCCAAAAATTCTTCACATGACTGTATCAATCGTACAATCAAGCACTCAAAGAAACAAATTCAGTTTTAAATCACAATCACACACTTTATTATTTTCTTCATATTTTTTTGTTCCTGTCTAGATTATGTCGGTAATTTTTTAAAGATTGGATTCCAACAATCACAACACAACAAACTCAATTATTTATAAGTACCACAATCAGTTTATTTAAATTACGGTTTACAAATCATAAAATAAAATAGAAAAACTATATAGAAGCTCGACACTCTCTGTACATTCACCTTTTCAACCAAAACTCGAATTCGAACCAATTTTCAAAATGTAATAATGCAAAGTTGTTAGGAATCATTCACTCAATCTTCCTGTAAAATATCAATTTCCAATTCCTCATATCGAATCTTAATTTTCAAGTCAAAGTTTCATAATGTAAAAGTCAAACTTTGTTCTTGGATCAAATTCGTGGTATCTGTTACAATTAAGGTTAAATTGATGATTGATAAAGATTTTAGGGTGTTTTTAAACACAATTCGTATTACAAACTTTATCCAAAACTTCACCAAACTGGAAATCATTTTTTTTTCTTTCTTTCAATAGTCACGGCAAGCAGCAGGGATTTTTTTTTTTTAATTTCGTTATTTACTTTCTGTTAATCAAACAAGTAATCCCTGATTTAAATTAAAAGGCAAAAACCAAAACTGAAATGGTTGAGTTAATTTGAGGAGATCACAGTCGATTGGTGTTGGATGAAGAAGATGAAGAATAGGGAATAAGAAAGGAGGGTTATATATAATTAGGATAGAAGTATTTCAGAAAAACAGATGGCAGAGTTACGGTTTAGTGAGTGGGCGGGTGTTCAAGAGGTCGCGGGTTCGAGTCCCTCTTGTGGCAGTTTAAATTTTTGGGCCAATTCTCTCTTGAAGGTAGCTTTAATTTTCAATATCATTATTATTATTATTATTATTATTATTATTATTATTATTATTATTATTATTATTATTATTATTATTATTATTATTATTATTATTATTATTATTATTATTATTATTATTGTTGTTGATATTATTAGATATTGTTATTATTACTTGTAATATAGTTACTAGTATTAGTATTAATAAAAGTATTAGTTACAAATGATTATTACCATTATCATAATTATAATTACAATTATTATTCTTATTGATATTATTATTATTGTTGTTATTATTAATTGTTATTACTACTAAATTAGTAGCATTATAATTATTACTAGTGTTATAATTATTGTGAGTATTATAACCAATATTATTATCATTAATATTAGTATTAGTATCATTTACGACGTATTATTATTATTATTAACAAAAGTATTATTATCAAGATTGACATTCGTAATAAGACTGTTATAATTACTATTATTATTAGATATTAAATATTAATATCAAAATTAATATTTTTATCACCATTATTATTAAATCATTCATTATATTAAAAACTACTGATATTATCATTATTAGTATTATTATTATTATTAAAAACTATTATTATTACAACTGTATTATTATTAAACGAATCATTATAAGTAAAACTATCATTTTTATCAAATAAATAATTTTGTATATAAAAATGTATTTAGTACGTATACTATAACTATGTTAATATTTCATATAATTATATAATAACATTATTTAGATAAATAATTACATGTAACAAACTATTGATTTTCAAACATAAAAATAAATATGTATATATACATACATGCACATATGTGGATATATATTAATATAACTAAATGAATAGATATTAATCTTTTTAATATATATATATATATATATATATATATATATATATATATATATATATATATATATATATATGTATACACAAAATAATTATATATAACATATAATTTAAGATATAATATAAGTACCTGTTTTAAAGGGAATTTAATATAAATCATATATAACTACAAATATATATAAATAATATATATTAATATATTAAATTATTTGATTTCCATTATATGTTTTAATATATACATAAATGATATAGGTTCGTGAATCCGAGGCCAACCCTGCATTGTTCAATTGTTCAATATAGTCATATGTATTTTTACTAAAAAATACATTAGGTGAGTTTCATTTACCTTTTTACCCTTTATATTTTTGGGCTGAGAATACATGCGCTGCTTTTATAACTGTTTTACGAAATAGACACAAGTAATCGAAACTACATTATATGGTTGAATTATCGAAATCGAATATGCCCCTTTTTATTAAGTCTGGTAATCTAAGAATTAGGGAACAGACACCCTAATTGACGCGAACTCTAAAGTTAGATCTATCGGGCCCAACAAGCCCCATCCAAAGTACCGGATGCTTTAGTACTTCGAAATTTATATCATGTCCAAAGGAGAATCCCGGAATGATGGGGATATTCTTATATGCATCTTGTGAATGTTGGTTACCAGGTGTTCACCATATGAATGATTATTTTGTCTCTATGCATGGGACGTATATTTATGAGAACTGGAAATGAAAATCTTGTGGTCTATTAAAATGATGGAAATGTTTATGTATGTTAAACTAATGAACTCACCAACCTTTTGGTTGACACTTGAAAGCATGTTTATTCTCAGGTACGAAAGAAATCTTTCGCTGTGCATTTGCTCATATTAGAGATATTACTTGGAGTCGTACATGACATATTTCAAAAGACGTTGCATTCGAGTCTTTGAGTTCATCAAGATTATTATTATTAAGTCAATTATATTTGGATATATTATGAAATGCTATACATGCCTGTCAACTGCCGATGTAACGAAAGTTTGTCTTTTAAAAACGAATGCAATGTTTGTAAAATGTATCATATAGAGGTCAATTACCTCGTGATGTAATCAACTGTTGTGAATCGTTTGTAATCGATATGGACTTCGTCCAGATGGATTAGGACGGGTCTTCACAGTTGGTATCAGAGCGGTGGTCTTAGCGAACCAGGTCTGCATTAGTGTGTATAACTGATAAGTCGTTAGGATGCATTAGTGAGTCTGGACTTCGACCGTGTCTGCATGTCAAAAGTTTTGCTTATCATTTTTGTTAGAAATCATTTGCTTATCATCCTTAGTAAATTACCTGCTTATTATTCTTAGTCTAGACACATCTTATTGCATTGACTGCATGAATAGTGTATAGACAAAATTCATATCGTAGCGTATCTGCTAATTCATATCTTAGCGTATCTGTTATTGTTATCTTTGCCTGACAGCTTCCGTAGATTCCTCCGTAACTTATGAGATTTTAGTATTATATATGCATATGTAAATTATGTATTTCAGGATACTAATCTACATCATATAATCTATTTCTTATCGAAAATCCTTCATCTGATCGTACGAGATGAATCCTTCAACTAGTTCGAGTCCCTCGGATTTCGACAGCTATTCCGATAGTTATCCCGACAGTTATTCCGAATGGATAGTCATCTAAGCTCCGGAAGCAACGTCACCAGAATGAATCAACCAATCATCCATCCCCAATTCATCTGATGGATTCGTAGACGACTTAATCAATGGAGACGCGCAGAAGGCGATCCCTTCTACTAACCGAATTCACCTTTTGGCAAAGAACCTGAAGCACTTACCGGCGAACCTGTTCGTAACACCATCTTCACCCTTATTTCTCGAATATCTCGCCATGAATATATCATAACTCAGATTCTAAACCTTATTCATCCGCTCGTTCTGACCGACAATCATCCCGGAGTAATCTAAGAAGTCAACGAGCTTCGCACTCGAGTAATCAATTTGGAGAACATGGTGCAAAACTTACCAGCTTCAGCAACATCACCGACACCAACAGTACCATCAGTAACAGCACCTGTATCATCAACAATCCTTGCCTCAATATCACATTCTGTACTACGAGCATAATCATCGTTCTACGTATCGTTCTATCTATTTTATCTTCGTTCGACATGGCGATTATATAATCTCTAATGTTTTATAGATTATGTATCTTAGTTCTAACTGTAAATCAAATGAGATTAATACTATACTAACTCATTAAATCTATAATTACATCTGAAGAAAATATATATGTAAGTATGTTTTCATAAAGATTGTAATTAAAAATTCTTTTGTACAAACTGTTAATGGTGAAAATATTTTAACGGGTAGGTAATACCCGAGGAATATTTAGATTTCACATTAATAAGTTACACTGTACACTCTTCAAATCTGATTCAACGGTCATTTATTATCCTATTTACAACCACCGATATACATATCCGTTCACCGCAGAATAACTCTTTTCATTCAATTTCATATTTGGATTTTGATCTATCATAATCCAACAAGTGGCATAATGAAGAAAACATTTGACGAAATAAAAGTTGTTAGAAATAAACAAATTAACTATGAGAAATCTTGTTAAGAATTCACGCTAACAAAATCCTAGCTAACTATTCCTAGCTAACTGTTAATTCCCTATTACATTATCGCAATTTATTTATCGCAATTTATTATCGCAATTTTTATTCTCGCAATTTTATTTATCGTCATTTAATTTCTGTTATTTACTTTACGCACTTTATTTATTGTCATTTAATTTCTGTATTTATTTTACGCACTTTAAATATCGGGACACGTATACAAGGTTTTGACATATCATATCGACGCATCTATATATATTATTTGGAATAACCATAGACACTCTATATGCAGTAATGATCGAGTTCTCTATACAGGGTTGAGGTTGATTCTACAATAATATATATAGTTTGAGTTGTGATCGAGTCTGAGACATGTACACGGGTCACGATATGTATTAATTAATTCGAATATTATATATTAAACTATATATGAATTATTGGACTGTCAACTGTGAACTAATAACATTGGACAATTAAAATGAATTAAAATATTGATTTTAACATATGAAACTAAACAATTCTTCAAGTTTGCCACTTGATTTCATCTTAAACCTCATTGTATCTTGACGATTACATTCTGCGTTCAAACCTTTCATGATTCTTGAAAACACCTCAATCGATAGGATGAATCAACCGCACTTCATCTACGGAAGGAAAGATTTACGCATATAGTTATGCACCTGAGAAACTCTCGGCAACTGAGTAAAAGTTTAACACGTAGCCGCGTCAGATCCTTTGGCATTTATTAGCAAAAATAACTTTGCGATCCCTTTTCAAGGTAGCAAATTTTGTCACAGCTCCAGCAAGTCAACTTCGGCTTTTCATTCGAAGTAGCCTTACTATAATCCTGATATATACGATTACCCTTTTGATACCGGAGAATTCTTTTATATTCCACCATATTACCAGCAGACATACCAGCAACCTCGTTACTTCTTGGCTTAAATCTCTCTGACAAATCATTATATTTATTCATTGAAACCCTATCATATACTCATCCGCATCTTGTGACGAGAACTGCCATATCAATTACCGGAAATCAGCAATCAGTACTTTGAAAACTCACAGCATATCTACATCAACAGTTATATGTATGACATTTATCTCTTAGAATTATGATCTCTCCTTCTGGAATTCTGAAAAATACTCAGTCACAAATCAATACTCTGAATGTTGAAAAAGCTGAATGAAGCAGCAGAAACCATAGACAACCGTAAACGACCATAATCATCGAAAGTTTGATGATAAAGAATAGTATGTTGGAAAAGCTCAGAAAAGTTGGAACTGGAAAACGGATTGAGCTAACCATGAAGGAGACCAAGGACAAATACAAGGACCATACCATATATTCAAAGAATCCAGGTAATTCTGGATCCGATGAAACCTTCAACGAATATCTTGCTCTGTACTCATGTTAAAATTTTGCGAAAAATCTTTCTCCATCAACCATCGAACTTAGAAATTCCAAAATATCATCATCAATATCTTCGATATTTCTGAGGATATTTTCATAAATATTCTCGTCCGAAATTATATACCTCTTCGTGCTTCCTGTGTATCATTATATTGGAAACATTTAATAGAAAATTTAGTACCGAAAAGCAGATTATACGAAACTCTGAAGAAAGCCGTGGATAAATCACAAAGAATAAGTTTTACTTCAAAGAATCCAAATGATTCAATGTCTGCTAAAGTCTTTAGTGAATATCTTGCTCCTTACTCTAAACCCTTGCAGACAAAAGTTTCTATCATCTTCTGATCTTAGATATTTCGAGATATTATCGTATCTTTCATTATAAATATCCTCCATATTTCTGGAGATATTTTTATAACTATTCTTATCTGAAATCATTAATCTCTTCGTGCTACCAGTATTACATCATATAGAAACTGTTAGTTTCTATATTCTGTAAACTTTCGAGCTTAAAATATGAATGTTATTGAAGTAATGTTGGGAACTGATGCATGAGTTAGTATAATATAATGACACTTGATCAACGTGATTATATTACAGTAAGTCATGCTGAGTTTCTAATGGAATGTGATGATTTACAGTACCATCATTATGTGCCATGTTACACGATTCTTTCAATCTACTTAACCTCTAAACATATCAAGAAAATATTTTCTTGATGGTTCTGTCTTTTCCGTAACTTCTGATAATTTAACAAATTAAATCTTGCTATTACCTTTCCTGTTCGCTTAGAACATTAAGTTATGTTCATTCGAAATTTTATAAGTACGAATGCGAGACGTCTTAATCGCTTTACTTCATGTCGGGGAGAAAACAAAAACCTAGAGCCTCGAAATACAAGTTGGAGTATAAATCGCAGCAAACAAGAAAGATCATAAACCGTGTATGTCTATGCGAATAGCAAGATAAAGACACGGGAGGATCAGGAATACAATAATCCCTAGTGCGTAATAGAAGTAAACAGATTCTTCTGGTGGCAAAAAAAAAAAGAAGAATTATTGTTGCAATGACCAGAATAATATTCAGAATTAGAACAGGACTAAGCATTTTCACAATCTTTTAGATGTAAGAACTAAGAAAGAAAGTATAGGAATGGTGAGAATAATGGAACGGAGGAGTTTAATTTATAATGGAAATATCAGACAGAGTAATCGAGGCAGATCACCGTATTTAATTATAGAGATCTTAATTTCCTTATTCGTCGAAGAATCAAATCATTTAGATTTCGAAGATTTTCTTTAAATCCCTTGAATTCCGAAAACCAACCATGTCTATGTCAAAGGATTTGACGAAACATTATTTCTTCAATTCACTCTTTTGTGATAACTTCACTCGTACTCTTCGAATAATCGAATTCTCTTATCTGTATTATTCAAAAATGATAAAATTCTATTTATCAACTCATATGTGTCATAAAAACATACTTATTGTCATCCATGACCATCCCACTCAAATTTCGGGACGAAATTTCTTTAACGGGTAGGTACTGTGATGACCCGAAAATTTCCGACCAAATTTAAACTTAATCTTTATATGGTTTCGACACGATAAGCAAAGTTTGTAATATTGAATCTCAAAAGTTGTAAACTATATTTATTATATCATTTGACCTTTGACTACTTCCGACGATTCACGAACCAATGTGTGTAAATGAACATGTAAATATAAATGTAAATATATATATAATAATATTTGGAAATAATAAAATATAATTTAAACAATAAAGTTAAATATGTAAAATAAGATATAAATTGATTAAAATGAAGTCATATATATATATATATATATATATATATATATATATATATATGAGATTTCTATATACAATTAATATTATATGTATATTGTAATATATAAAAATGTATAAATATTAAATATAAAAGATATGTTAAAAATCACATAATTAATAAATTGTAATATTGATATATTAAATGTAATTACAAGTTAAAAATATATTTGCTATACAATGGTTATTGGTACTAATCAATATCAGTATTATTAATATTATTAAAAAAATAAAAACATGTAACTTATTATATCTTCATTATTTTTAGATATTATTTTTACATATAAAAATTTAATACTCATTAGCTTATAATATATAACATATAACTATATTACATAATATGTAATACTCATACATATTAAAAATAGTTATTATAAATATAGTGGTATTACTTCAATTGATAATATCAATATTAGTGTTATTAATATTTTTTTTTAGATATAAAATATAGGCATGAAATTTGATATGAATATTATTATTACTAATATTAATAAATTAGTATTATTACTATAATTATCATTAATATTATTATTATAAATTTCACTAAAATTATTATTATTATTAATATTATTAATATTATTAACATTTAAATTATTATTAGTATAATTATAATTATTATTAGAATCAATCATATAAAATGGTATATATAGACTTGAAACTAGAAATTGTTACCTGTAACAATCAAACTGTATTTGATTGTGTTTTTATTCCAAAAATTCTTCACATGACTGTATCAATCGTACAATCAAGCACTCAAAGAAACAAATTCAATTTTAAATCACAATCACACACTTTATTATTTTCTTCATATTTTTTTGTTCCTGTCTAGATTATGTCGGTAATTTGTTAAAGATTGGATTCCAACAATCACAACACAACAAACGCAATTACTTATAAGTACCACAATCAGTTTATTTAAATTTTGGTTTACAAATCATAAAATAAAACAGAAAAACTATATAGAAGCTCGACACTCTCTGTACATTCACATTTTCAACCAAAACTCAAATTCGAACCAATTTTCAAAATGTAATAATGCAAAGTTGTTAGGAATCGTTCACTCAATCTTCCTGTAAAATATCAATTTCCAATTCGTCATATCGAATCTTAATTTTCGAGTCAAAGTTTCATAATGTAAAAGTCAAACTTTATTCTTGGATCAAATTCGTGGTATCTGTTACAATTAAGGTTAAATTGATGATTGATAAAGATTTTAGGAGTGTTTTTAAACACAATTCGTATTAAAAACTTTATCCAAAACTTCACCAAACTGGAAATCATTTTTTTTCTTTCTTTCAATAGCGACGGCAGGCAGCAGGGATTTTTTTTATTTTTTTTAATTTCATTATTTACTTTCTGTTAATCAAACAAGTAATCCCTGATTTAAATTAAAAGGCAAAAACCAAAACTGAAATGGTTGAGTTAATTTGAGGAGATCACAGTCGATTGGTGTTGGATGAAGAAGATGAAGAATAGGGAATAAGAAAGGAGGGTTATATATAATTAGGATAGAAGTATTTCAGAAAAACAGATGGCAGAGTTATGGTTTAGTGAGTGGGCGGGTGTTCAAGAGGTCGCGGGTTCGAGTCCCTCTTGTGGCAGTTTAAATTTTTGGGCCAATTCTATCTTGAAGGTAGCTTTAATTTTCAATATTATTATTATTATTATTATTATTATTATTATTATTATTATTATTATTATTATTATTATTATTATTATTATTATTATTATTATTATTGTTGTTGATATTATTAGATATTGTTATTATTACTTGTAATATAATTACTAGTATTAGTATTAATAAAAGTATTAGTTACAAATGATTATTACCATTATCATAATTATAAATACAATTATTATTCTTATTGATATTATTATTATTGTTGTTATTATTAATTGTTATTACTACTAGATTAGTAGCATTATAATTATTACTAGTGTTATAATTATTGTGAGTATTATCCGAGGCCAACCCTGCATTGTTCAATTGTTCAATATAGTCATATGTATTTTTACTACAAATTACATTAGGTGAGTTTCATTTACCTTTTTACCCTTTATATTTTTGGGCTGAGAATACATGCGCTACTTTTATAACTGTTTTACGAAATAGACACAAGTAATCGAAACTACATTATATGGTTGAATTATCGAAATAGAATATGCCCCTTTTTATTAAGTCTGGTAATCTAAGAATTAGGGAACAGACACCCTAATTGACGCGAACTCTAAAGATAGATCTATCGGGCCCAACAAGCCCCATCCAAAGTACCGGATACTTTAGTACTTCGAAATTTATATCATGTCCGAAGGAGGATCCCGGAATGATGGGGATATTCTTATATGCATCTTGTGAATGTCGGTTACCAGGTGTTCACCATATGAATGATTATTTTGTCTCTATGCATGGGACGTATATTTATGAGAACAGGAAATGAAAATCTTGTGGTCTATTAAAATGATGGAAATGTTTATTTATGTTAAACTAATGAACTCACCAACCTTTTGGTTGACACTTGAAAGCATGTTTATTCTCAGGTACGAAAGAAATCTTCCGCTGTGCATTTGCTCATATTAGAGATATTACTTGGAGCCGTACATGACATATTTCAAAAGACGTTGCATTCGAGTCTTTGAGTTCATCAAGATTATTATTATTAAGTCAATTATATTTGGATATATTATGAAATGCTATACATGCCTGTCAACTGCCGATGTAACGAAAGTTTGTCTTTTAAAAACGAATGCAATGTTTGTAAAATATATCATATAGAGGTCAATTACCTCGCGATGTAATCAACTGTTGTGAATCATTTGTAATCGATATGGACTTCGTCTGGATGGATTAGGATGGGTCTTCACAACATTAGACCAAAACCCTAGATTATGATAATTAGGGTTTCCTTTCAACAATCTAACCCAAGATCCACCCATTTATCCCTCAAATGGGTCATACAAACCCCACATGAACCAAACCCTAGCTTAAACAAAATAAAACTCAAAACATAGAGTTAAGACTTACCAATACCATCACAACATAGCTAGAGACGTAGGGAGCAACTTTAAAACTTGGATTCGGGTGAGATTTGGTCTCCTTCTTCTCCGAGTGAGCTTTCTCTCACTAAAACCTAACTCTCTCTCTCTAAATTGAATGTGGTGTAGGTGAAGATGTGTTAAATGAGTTTGGATAACTCATTTATCAGTTTTCTAGATCTAAAACCGTCCACAAGTGAAAAGACTTAAACACCCCCAAAGATGCCATTTAAATTGGGTCAAATTTGTCAAACAGCGACATCTGTCACGTTTCGCGACAACCTGTCGCGTAACGCGACGCCCAAACGCGACAAACCACAACAGAACGTGATAACCTTGACAGAACTGGGTTTCTGAATCTGTCGCATTTCAGCCTACTTTGTCGAGTATCGCGACGCACCAGGACGCGATGAAACCCATTCAGACGCGACAGAAGACCCGATCAAACCATTTTCCATTATTTTCACACATTAAACTAAAATAAACGATCATAGATGCAATAATAAACGTACCCGAGGTTAATTACTCACCTTAAGTCATATTCGAGGAAAACGGGATGTTACAACTCTCCCCCACTTGAATCGGAGCGCGTCCTCGTGATCCAAGCCGCATGACAAGAGGGTAGGTAAACCAACACGAATTCTTCGGGCTCCCAAGTAAATTCGGAACCTTTACTATGACGCCATTGAACAATAAAAGTTCTCACTTCTTTATTTCTCAACCTTTTGACCTTCTCATCGAGTATAGCAATCGGCTCCTCAATATACTCTAACTTATTATTTAGCTCAATTTCGTCTAAAGGCATCCAAGAAGAATCATCCGCAAGACACTTACGGAGATGGGAAACATGGAATGTATCATGGATCCCCGCAAGCTCTTCGGGTAATTCTAAACGATACGCAACTTCACCAACACGAGCTAAAACCTTAAACAGCCTAATAAACCGAGGAGCTAACTTTCCCCGTTTTCGAAACCGACTAATACCTTTCCATGGCGAAACCTTAAGCATCACCATATCACCTTCTTGAAATTCAATCATTCGTCTACGCTTGTCGGCATACGACTTTTGTCTATCTTGCGCCTTTTTCAAATGGTCCCGAATAGTATCGATCTTGTTATTCGTCTCCAAAACCAAATCGGTACTCCCGATTTCTCTTTGACCCACTTCACCCCAACAAATTGGAGTTCGACACCTACGCCCATAAAACATCTCATAAGGTGGCATCCCGATACTAGTATGATAACTATTATTGTACGAGAATTCCACCAAAGGTAAGTGCTCATCCCAACTACCACTTAAATCGATAATACACGCTCGTAACATATCCTCCAAAGTTTGATTCGTACGTTCGGTTTGACCGTCTGTTTGAGGATGATATGCCGTGCTTAACTTCAATTGCGTACCCATATCTTCATGAAACTTCTCCCAAAATCGAGATGTGAAACGGGTATCTCGATCCGAAATAATAGATATAGGAACTCCATGTCGCGAGACCACTTCCTTGATAAACAACTTAGCCAAGGCCTCCGACGATATCGCTTCTTTAATGGGAATAAACAAAGCACTTTTCATCAAATGATCAACTATGACCCAAATTGTATCAAATTGGGTTCTCGCCGTCTTAGGCAACTTTGTAATGAAATCCATGGTAATGTGCTCCCATTTCCATTTCGAGATTTCTAACGGTTGCAATTTACCATACGGCTTTTGGTGTTCGGCCTTTACTTGCAAACAAGTAACACATTGTTCAACATATTTTACAACATCACGTTTCATGCCAGGCCACCAATAATCCTTCCTCAAATCATGATACATTTTCGTCGCGCCCGGATGAATGGAATATTTTGATTTATGTGCTTCATCAAGTAGCACCCGTCGGAAATCACCCATCTTAGGCACCCACACCCTTCCTTGAAAAGACAACAACCCACGCGCGCCCATAGTAATGAACTCCGATTGGCCTACGATTCGCTCCGTATGCTTGTTGTGAACATAAGCCTCTATTTGAATCTCACCAAGCTTCTCTAGAAAATCGTTGGGTAATAATCAAACGTAACGATCCCACTTTTATCGCCGGATGTTGACTCTTACGACTCAACACATCCGCGACAACATTCGCCTTATCCGGATGATAAAGTATCTCACAATCATAATCTTTCACCTCATCCATCCACCTACGTTGGCGATAATACAAGTAATAGCGCCAAATTTTCAACGCATGCACCACCGCCGCCAACTCAAGATCATGAGTCGGATATCTCGTTTCGTGTTCCTTCAATTGTCAAGAGGCATAGGCGATGACTTTACCTCTTTGCATAAGAACACACCCGAGCCCATTGAGAGAAGCATCACAATAAACCGTCATATCTGACACCCCTTTCGGCAATACTAACACCGGAGCTTGACACAACTTCTCCTTCAACAATTGAAAAGCAATTTCTTGCTCGTTCTCCCAATTAAACCTAGCATTCTTTCTTGTCAACTTCGTCAATGGAGAAGCAATCTTAGAAAAGTCTTGGATAAATCGACGATAATAACCGGCCAATCCGAGAAAACTCCGGATTTCCGTAGGCGTAGTCGGTTGTCTCCAACTCTTCACCGTCTCTATCTTCCCCGGATCTACTTGAATGCCGTCTTTGTTCACAATGTGACCAAGGAATTGAACCTCCCTTAGCCAAAATTCACATTTGGAGAGCTTAGCATACAACTTCTCCTTTCGTAACGTCTTCAATACTTCACGCAATTGACGTTCATGTTCGTTCATACTCTTCGAGTAGACTAGTATGTCGTCAATGAACACAATCACCGACTTGTCCAACATGGGTTGGCACACCCGGTTCATAAGATCCATGAATGCCGCCGGTGCATTCGTAAGACCAAAAGGCATTACCACGAACTCAAAATGCCCATAACGCATTCGAAAAGCAGTTTTCTCAATATCTTCCTCACGGACCCGCATTTGGTGATAGCCGGACCGTAGGTCAATCTTTGAGAAATATGTCGCACCTTGGAGTTGGTCAAACAAATCGTCAATCCGAGGCAATGGATAACGATTTTTGATTGTCACCTTATTTAACTCCCGATAATCGATGCACATCCGCATACAACCATCCTTCTTTTTCACGAATAACACCGGAGCACCCCACAGCGAAGCACTCGGTCGAATAAAATCCTTCTCAAGCAACTCTTGGGTTTGATTTAACAACTCTTGCATTTTCGTTGGTGCTAAACGATAAGGAGTTTTAGCAATGGGAGTAGCTCCCAGAACCAACTCAATACGAAATTCAACTTGTCTTTCCGCCGGAACACCCGGTAACTCATCCGGAAAAATGTCTTCGAATTCACTAACTACCAGAGTTTCACGAATGGGTGGTGGCTCATTACAAGTATCAACAACATGGGTAAGAAAAGCCATGCCACCACTAACAAGAAAACGGCGTGCCCGTGCAAAAGAACATATCGGCACAAGTCTCCTCCGTTTATCACCATGAATAATTATCTCTCCCCCACTTGGGGTCTTCACACGAATAGATTTCTCATGCTACGCGATATCGGCTCTATTACGATCGAGCCAATCCATACCAACAACGATGTCAAAATCGACCAAAGTCATAGGGATGAGATCAATTTTAAAGTTTTCGGCACCAAAAACAACGTCACAATTCTTACACACATCGACCACTAGCACCGTCTTGCCGTCCGCTATTTCAACTTCTACCGGACGACTTAACTTAGCTAACGGTCTATCAAGTTTAGGCACAAATTTTGGAGACACAAACGACAAATTTGCACCGCTATCAAAAAGAATCCTTGCTGGATTAGAATTAACCAAGTAGGTACCTGAGACAACTTCGTTGGATTGCTTGGCTTCATCGTTAGTCATCAAATAGTTTCGCCCTCGAGCCGTACCTGCCGCCTTCTCTAGCCTTTTAACATTATCGTTGTTCAAATCGGGACACTCTGACTTTCGGTGTCCTTCTTTGTTGCAATTAAAACAAGTGAGCTTGTTTGTTGAATTTGGCTTCGGACAATCTCGAGCCATATGTCCACGTACCCCACAATTGTAGCAAGTAGGGACAAAGTTCCCAAAACCACCGGTAGCGCCCTTCTTCACACTATTGACACTTTCGGAACCCTTTTTGTTCTTGTTCTTTTTATTTGAAAAGTTCGAATGACTCGAACCTTCAAACTTTCTTTTTGAAAAAGTGAAATCGCTTTTTCTTGGAACCTCCAGCTCAAAACCCTGAGCCAACTCGAATAGCTCTTCAAAAGTCTTAGCCATACCCCGACTAATCTTACCCTTGAACTCGTCGTTCAAAGTACGGTAGAAATCTTTCATTAGCTTGTGATCGTCACCAACATATTCTGGGCAAAAGCGAGTCTTTGCCAAAAAGGTAGACTTGAGAGTAACCAAGTCCATTGAACCTTGTTGCAAATGATGCAACTCATCCCAGATTCTATCAAGGTCCGAAGGAGTTCGGTATTCTTGGAAGAATTCCTTCTTAAACTCCTCCCATGTCAAGCTCATGCATTGCTCTTCACCATATAAATTGATTTTATCACCCCACCACAACTTGCCTTCCTCACGTAGAATGCTAGACCCATATCTCGTCTTCTTTTCGGGAGGACATTCCGCGGTACGGAAAGCTCCCTCGATATCGGAAATCCAAAAAGTGCTTTTCAATGGATCCCTCACCCCATTAAACATCGAAGGTTGAGTATCCTTGAAATTCTTATAGTGGAAGTCCCGCCTTCCACCCCCGCCATTACCTTCACCCCCTTCGTCTCGAGGATAAATGTTTCTAGTTTCCAAAGCCTCCTCTATTGCGGCTTTCATTCGTTCATTTATCATTTCGGTCACTTGTCCATCAACCGACTCTTGGAAAACCTTTCGAACGTCGTCAAGAAAGTCCTTTTTTAGTCTTTTAAAGATGGCCTCGACCTTGACCGTGAATTCGGGGTCCTTGCTTGTACCACCGATATCGTTATCGTGTCCGTTTCTCATCTTCATTCTATAAAACAGAAAAGGTTAAACCATGAACGAAAGGCACAACACGTAAGTATAAACATACGTACCACACTACCCCATCTTGCTCAACAATCATCGTACATTACTTGTTTGACACGATTTGCACCCGTAACAACGGTAGCTAATCGTTGTTACGCGAGCACGTCGCATTAACTCGCTAGTACAACGTCCGTCTTGCTTGATGATTGCTAAACCCAACACAAAACAATTAGCAAAAGGTTAGTTCACATAAACCAAGGCACTAACAATTCCCGATTAGACCCAAAGTCCTACAAGTCCCGCATAAAGCGCTCACCAATAAAGCCCAAGTCTAGGCACCTATCTCAAGTCACCTAAATCCCTTAGACCATGCTCTGATACCACTTGTAACAACCCAACCCGTATTTCCATACGAGAATTTTTTTTTTATAATACACATTTACGCGCCAATTAAATATGTAATCCATTCCACAATTCCATTTAAACGTACATCAATTTGAATGTTTACAAAAGGCACGAAGGCCATTAATTAAGTTTAATACAAGTTTGACCCACTACAATGATAGTTTATAATCCAAACGACACTCGAGCATGGTTTGGGGCTAAACTACCCAAAACGGCAGGCCAACTTCAAAAGCTATCCCAAAAGCACCCCCTGTCAACATAAACGGGAGACCACTAATCCAACCGTATGCCCTTACCCTTGTCCAAGCCGGAACCTATAAAATGGTAAACAACGAGAGGGTAAGCAAGGCTTAGTGATTGCAACAATTATACATACATATATATAACTTACTTACTTGCAAACACTCACCAAATCCGCATACATACTAGTTACATAATTAGCATACCTTTCACATGTATAACGCTAAGTACCACGATTACAAGGCTAGTATAATAATAGCATATAACACAACAATACAATATGCTAAAACATAAGTATAACGATGATGTTCACAACATCCATAGTACTCAAGATCCCAAGGCTAGCCTAACGAATGGTATCGTCAACATCGAACTTAAATCCCATTCGCATACATTAATGTGGTATCGTCAACACCGAACTTTAAACCCACATATGAGGTATCGTCAACAACGAACTTTAAACCCTCATCAACGTCACTAAATAATCGTATGGCATCGTCAACATCGAACTTTAATTCCATACGTATGAGGTATCGTCAGCAACGAACTTTAAACCCTCATCAACAACAATATACTCTAGGGTATGGTATCGTCAACAACGAACTTTAACCCATACCTCACAAGTAAATAAATTATATACATGCATATATAATTATTCCACTCACCTTATCGTCTTCGGTGAATTAGGAAGTAAGCTCGCAAACTTCAAAGTAAAGCACCTATTACATTATGCATATAATTAACACACCATCAAGTTGAATTAAATGTCAACTTCTAACACCCGAGCATTTAATGGCCCGAGCATTAAATGACCCATCTACCCCAACCACCCAAAATTGGTCAAGAATCATTATAATCACTAAAGCTAGTGAATTAAAGTCCATTACTCTTCAACTAGCACAACCTAGGGTATTTCTCACCCATTTTACCCAAATTATGTCAACTTTGGCTCATGTGACCCATCTAACACTTAAACACATAATTTTGGTTAAACATGACCCATTTAACATATCTTTCAACTTTGAACCAGTGTTTTAATGCTTACAATACCTTTGACACTTACAAACCTCATTACATTAGACCAAAACCCTAGATTATGATAATTAGGGTTTCCTTTCAACAATCTAACCCAAGATCCACCCATTTATCCCTCAAATGGGTCATACAAACCCCACATGGACCAAACCCTAGCTTAAACAAAATAAAACTCAAAACATAGAGTTAAGACTTACCAATACCATCACAACATAGCTAGAGACGTAGGGAGCAACTTTAAAACTTGGATTCGGGTGAGATTTGGTCTCCTTCTTCTCCGAGTGAGCTTTCTCTCACTAAAACCTAACTCTCTCTCTCTAAATTGAATGTGGTGTAGGTGAAGATGTGTTAAATGAGTTAGGATAACTCATTTATCAGTTTTCTAGATCTAAAACCGTCCACAAGTGAAAAGACTTAAACACCCCCAAAGATGCCATTTAAATTGGGTCAAATTTGTCAAACAGCGACATCTGTCGCGTTTCGCGACAACCTGTCGCGTAACGCGATGCCCAAACGCGACAAACCACAACAGAACGTGATAACCTTGACAGAACTGGGTTTCTGAATCTGTCGCATTTCAGCCTACTTTTTCGAGTATCGCGACGCACCAGGACGCGATGAAACCCATTCAGACGCGACAGAAGACCTGATCAAACCATTTTCCATTACTTTCACACATTAAACTAAAATAAACGATCATAGATGCAATAATAAACGTACACGAGGTTAATTACGCACCTTAAGTCATATTCGAGGAAAATGGGATGTTACAAGTTATTTCGACAGCTATTCCGATATGGATTTCCGCTCGAACTCCGAAAGCAGTATAACCAGAATGAATCAACCAATCAGCCATCTCCAATTCATCTGATGAGTTCGTAGTCGACTTAAACAATGGAGACGCGAAGAAGACGACCCTTCCCATCCACCAAATTGCCCTCTTGACAAAGAACCTGAAGCACCTACCGACGAATCTATCCGAAACATCATTTTCAGCCTCATTTCCAGAGTAGTTCGACACGATTATATTCTATCCATAATTCTAAACCTTATTCATCCGCTCGTTCCGACCGACAATCATCCCGGAATAATAGAAAAAGTTAGCGAACTTCGCGCTCGAGTAATCAATTTGGAGAATATGGTGCAAAATCTACCAGCTTTAGCAACATCACCGACACCAACAGTACCTTCAATAACAGCACCAGTACCATCAACAATCCATATGTAACACCCTGATTTTTTTTTTTTATATATATCACAGCGGAAGACTGAATTGCATAAATACCCTTAGATAACATTTACAAACCATAGTTATCAATTTAGCTTAGTTAATATTATTACAATATTTCAAAACATTGGTGTTACGTGAAACATTATAAAACCAGAAAACATCAGAGTTAGGCACGTAGTCAAACATGTCTTCAACCCAACAGCAACACCCATCCTAACCAGCAGTACCTAAACCTGCAAGGGGTGGAAATGTGGGGGAAATTAGCACACAGCTAAATGAATGGATACTATCTACCAGACTAAGCATAAGTAACTGAGCATGCAAGGGTCACAGTTATGCTAACGTCCTGAACTAGCATACAATAACTGACAATATGAGGATCGGCGGCTTGTACGAGCACACGACGTAGTTGATCAAGCTACAGTCTACCGATAGTCAGCTTTACTAATTTCACTGCATAACCGTCCAGACGCAACACATGCGTCCTTCTATGCTATACTGAACAATCAGTAACTCATGACCCGACCAGGCTACCACTGTCGACCTCACATCAACCCTGCCTTGCTGCCTCGGAGGGTTCCCAACCTTGCTGCCTCGGTTGGTGTCAAACTAACAGTGTGCACATAAGATCACAGATAAATAGTCATGCAATCGTCCTTACTAGCATGGCAATATCTAACTATGCATGGTAATCGTACTAAACATAAATATAGTAATAAAGAGTCTGAACAAGTAGCGTGTCAGCTACTTAATACTCTATCCGGAGATAGACCCACTCACCGATTACCAGCAGCTGAAGGTTCTCAGAGGTCTAATCTTTCTGAGCCTTCACCTTTTTGTTTATCACTTGTGAATCATCACATAATATCTCAAGTTAGTATTATATCCAAGTATTAATACACAACTTTACATTCAACGGAAAATATTCACATAACAGGCAAGGTTTTCGAGCAACATGGGGTTCTAAAGCAAATTCGAGTTTTTCGAGCGAATTCGAGTTTTCGAACATATTCGAGTTTTTCGAGCAGAAGGTTCTCGAGCAACTCGAGTTTTTCGAGCAGAAGGTTCTCGAGCAACTCGAGTTTTTCGAGCAATAATATGTTTTCGAGCAAAAGGTTCTCGAGCACTGTTTTCGAGCGAGTCTCGAACACTGTTTTCGAGCGAGTTTTTCGAGCAGCTTCTTCTTCACCACCAGCTTCGCTGATTTGGTGATTTTAAGCCAAAAAACTCGATTTCAAGGTTTATAGTCCAAATTCAAGCATAAAGAAACATACCAATCATACATAAACACTTTTCCCAACTATAAACATCAAAATCTAGCATCTACAATCAAGATTTGGGATTAATTCATCCCAAAATACTCACTTTAACATAAACTCAAGTTCTAACACACAATTCATCATTTTTAACAAGTTCTTGCTCAATTCACAGCATAATTAGATCATATAAACTATATAGCAACTATTTCTAACATCAATTAAACATAACAAACACAAATCATGAAGATTCAAGCTTAATTTCATCAAAAACCCACTTTATACCCAAACCCATTTCTATAAGAATTAAATCACGAATCTAAGCAAATAAACCTGGATAAATGATCACAAGGATGATAAGATTCAGATCCTAAAGCCTCTTAATTCAATTTATGGCTTGGATTAGATTAGGGTTTGAGAGTGAAAGAGTTTGGTACGTACTAGTTTTAAGAATTATCTAGAAATGAGAAGAAGGAAGCAATTTACACTATTAAGATGGTATTAAAACCCATACCCCACAACACACGGGTATTTATCAGTTATCTGATATCTTTCGCACTTAATTTGGCAACCCTAACGGAGTCCAAATTTAACAAACAAACCATCTCTGTGACCCTTGTAACAAACTGGTCTTAACCACATATTCAATTAATAATAAACATATTATAAAATAAAAGCATATTTTAACCACAAATATAAATCTAAGGGTAATTAAGTAATCTTACTTCTAACCCCGATTTCAGTCTGTTACAAATCCACCCCCCCCCCCTTAAAGAGATTCCGTCCTCGGAATCTGGTCTGGGTCAACAAAGGTCATGAGTACCATGAACCACCACAACAGGTCACAACTAGACCTAAACCAAAACTGGTCTTACGGACATATACCCTACAAAGCTCCATCCATTTCTCCTAAGTCAAAAGATAACTCAATGGCCCAAAGTCAAACACATCGTCTAATAAAACTACTACAAGGGTTGACCCGCTATACACTGAACTACAATTTCTTATACACTACACAACATCTGAAACGTTCCTTACACACCGATCTAGTTTATCTTTTGTCTATACTACCTACAAAAGTAATTCAATGTTGAAAACCTACCGAACAAGTCTAATTCCATCCAAATTCCAAACTTGATCAGTCATAAATCTTACGAATTACCACAAAATTTCCATCTCAAGTCTAAGTTTTACACACTAACCTGTCGAATCACCATTAATGACCCTCTACCTGTTATCTGTCAATCATGATTTGTGGTTATCCCTGAATCACAATCATCGAATTTCCCAAATCAACCCATTCTAAATACTGATTAACGGATATCATTTACCTCAGAACACACAACTTAACTAATTTCATCACTACAATATCGCTAAGTCAACTCGGACTACACTAAATTATCCAAATTTCGTAATTTAATATCTGTCTGAAACCTGATAACAAGAATTTCATCGAAATTCACTCAATCGTGACGATATTCACTCACTAATTTAATGACTAAAAATGCATTACTGGTCCACTCATCCAGCGTAGAACCGCTTACCAACACAGTTCCAAGTCAAATATAATCAATAGTTCACGAATCCTGAGTATAGAATAACCATCATCCTATACCGGAAGTAAATTATCTAATAGTTAATTGCTTCAAATAACTTTAATTCTTCTGTCTAACGTCGCTAAAGTGATTCCTCATAGGTCATGACTAGGTTAAGATTTCATTAGAATTCACAATCCAAACTTATTAAACTAATAATCACACAAGTCTAGGTACATTACATTCGTCAGCACCTCGTCAGAAAAGTAAGCTTTTGGTCAAAATCCTCTAAAATTCAAAACAGACTATCAATCACTATATCTCCTCCGACTCCCGAAACTACTGTATGATTTACCATGATGTATTCCATTGGCCAGGCGTAATACATCATTCCCAAATCATATCTTCATTTCGGGTATTTCAGTACAAGACCCTAATCGAATCTGTTGATCAATCGCAGTCTTTATACTCTGATCACTGAGAGTTATAATCCACTAACTAACAAATATATTCTAAACTCAGGGTTTCTAATTTGTTATCTTATTACAACTATCCTGGCACATTTTCACTGCTCAAATGTACCCAATTAATCCTTCTATCGTAACCTACTAGTATTTTCCAACACTTCTCTCTAAGTCCTCTACTGTCATAATACCCCCTGAACATGGTATTAGCAATTTACATTGATTCATTCTTAAGTGATACTAATCACAACCTCACTCACTGTCGGATACTCACCCTAGTCTTATGATCAACTCATACGCAAAACTCAATCCTCAGTCCAGTCAAAGTCCGTCTCTTCCTACCCAAGAGACCAATACTAGGAAACAACCTGCACTTACATTCTAAGTACCACACATAAGGTCACGTCTGGCCAAGAAAGGAAGATAGTTCCTTATGACCACCCTACGGGTACTACACTACAAATCTAGTCATACAAGGATACTACTAGTCCAGTCACATCTATTGGTTCTACCATTTTCTATTAACCATACAGACTATGTCTCAAAAGACCCCTAACTAAGGCTCAAGTCTCTGGTAAAGACATAATGGAACTATGACCCTAATTATGTTTATTAATCCATCGAGGTCTTACCCACACAAACCATTCTTAATTATAGTTCACTAAGTAACTCTAAAAGATCACAAAGTTTGTTGACAAAAGCCTTATCACTCAACAACAACTATCCCAATCTGTTTACAAATCAGTCACCATCTATACTGTTCCTAGTCTATCCAAAAGATCACCTTTTACAAATATACTTGCAAATTTGATTCATAAGTCCACGAACACAATCACTAACCCTATCCTTACTATTCAAGTTCTGAAGTTTATAACCTTCACGCAAAGATGCCACATGACGCTCAAAGCATAGGAATATATTATGATACATCATTCCATCCTAATGATATACGAATCACAATTCCAAGCCTCAACCACTCATTTGATCAATCCCCAAGTCATAACACAAATCAGATACAACTCCCCATTCAGGTTAAAGGGTTCACTATCATCTAGATACACAACATAGAGAGCGCTACCCACACACATTTCTAAAAAAATCATAACAGAAGTCACGAGGGTACAGAAGGAAAACAATTCCTTGAGGCATTACTATGAATCTTACCATGACTCACATTTATTCAATCAGGACAAAGTTCTTCCCTATATATCCGAGAGATAATTAGGGAACACCACCCATCCTTACATTCTAAGGGCCACACAAAAAGTTACGTCATCCCAATTAAGGAGATCAGTATCTTAGGATAATATTACGGTCCTACACAACTACTCCAGTAATGCGATGATATAACAGGGTTAGTAATGCATAAAAGTTACGCCATAAACCATATGCATGCAAATCACATATAGTATAGTGTTAGAACACGAGGTTCAAGACATTCATCACTAACAAGTCGACTGTTAAGCGATCTTGATCCTTACGGCCATGACGTGTGTCCCGCCAATCAATGTTAAAGGAACCAATATCGTATTATCCCAACACAACACTCAGTGATTACAACAGTCAATACACAGAACACAAGACCACAAATCAAAGAAATAGATTTCAGGCTCCAAGGTCTATGAAAACTAACTTAAACCACTTAAGGTAGCTTCTAATATACACAGACAAACAACAGTCAACATAATACAATTCATAAGGTGTAATAACGGCAACGAAGACTTACTGGCTATCAAGTCATCAAATGCAGCATCCGTCTCGATGCATCTCTGATTTTCTCTCGCTGTAGACAATGAGGGATCCTTTCTTTTCTGTCCTACTGCAGAAGTAGAGGACTCTCCTATTGACATCAACTGCACCCCTACCCCTGCCCCAGAACTCCCACTTTTGGAAGACGCACATTGTTTTGATCGGTGACCTACCTGATGACATACCCAACAAACATTTTCCGAAAAAGAGCATGTTTGGGACCCATGCCCGATCACACCAAACCTCAAACACCTTTTTGTCATTACTGAGCATGACCCATCATGTGAGGATTTACAACGTCGACAAGACTTCTTTCACCCTAAACCGGACCCTGATTCACTCGGACCACTAATACCTTTCACTACACTCGAGCACTGTGCGAATTTATGCCCTACATGTTGACATCTCCAACACACATCCTCACTTAACGAACACATTTGGATCTCGTGCCCTACTATACCACATCTTAAACATCTTTTAGTTATGCTTGTGCATAGTCCGCTATGTAATGCCTTACAATCTTAACACCATAAATTCTTACTCAACCCAGATCTATTTCGCTTTAACTTTGACTTTCGCTTACGATTCTTTCCCTGCAATTTCTTCGACTTAGAGCTCGACTGACCCACCTCTTGATTTTGCTGCGGCATATCATATCCTATCATACTATTCCCAGAAACCATCTGACGAGGGTATACTAACTGATTAGGAAACTGTGAATTGAATTGAGGTAGTAATTGATTCTGTTGAGAAAAGGAATATTGTGGTGGCAACATCGGCTGTTGAAGAGCATTCCCGATTTGCTGATACATGTTTGGTGAACTGAAGTATCCATTTATCACTGTCGGAGTAATCTGATTGGGGACACTAATACTCGAGTTCTCTTGAACTTGTTGCTGTTCCAATCTGTGAATTCGATTTAGAGCCTTTTGTAATTGACTTTGTAATTCCATTATTTGTTCCTGCGTACCTTTATCTAGCACATGTCCTTCATTTGAAGCTAAAGACGTTCTAGGGGCATTGGGTTCAGTTGAATTTTTATCTTGTTCTGCCATACCTGTTCTACAAAACAGCTTACACAAAAGCTTAGTGGATAACCGTTAGTTCAGACACAACTAACACACATACGTATCCTACATTCACTTAACCCCACCCCACAGACATGTTTGACTTAACTCAGGGTTTAGGAACAAATACGCGCACGTACTTGCTGCTAAACCACGCTCTGATACCAACTTGTAACACCCTGATTTTTTTTATTTTTTTATATATATCACAGCGAAAGACTGAATTGCATAAATACCGTTAGAAAACATTTACAAACCATAGTTATCAATTTAGCTTAGTTAATGTTATTACAATATTTCAAAACATTGGTGTTACGTGAAACATTATTAAACCAGAAAACATCAGAGTTAGGCACGTAGTCAAACATGTCTTCAACCCAACAGCAACACCCATCCTAACCAGCAGTACCTAAACCTGCAAGGGGTGGAAATGTGGGGGAAATTAGCACACAGCTAAATGAATGGATACTATCTAACAGACTAAGCATAAGTAACTGAGCATGCAAGGGTCACAGTTATGCTAACGTCCTGAACTAGCATACAATAACTGACAATATGAGGATCGGCGGCTTGTACGAGCACACGATGTAGTTGATCAAGCTACAGTCTACCGATAGTCCGCTTTACTGATTTCACTACATAACCGTCCAGACGCAACACATGCATCCTTCTATGCTATACTGAACAATCAGTAACTCATGACCCGACCAGGCTACCACTGTCGACCTCACATCAACCCTGCCTTGCTGCCTCGGAGGGTTCCCAACCTTGCTGCCTCGGTTGGTGTCAAACTAACAGTGTGCACATAAGATTACAGATAAATAGTCATGCAATCGTCCTAACTAGCATGGCAATATCTAACTACGCATGGTAATCGTACTGAACATAAATATAGTAATAAAGAGTCTGAACAAGTAGCGTGTCAGCTACTTAATACTCTATCCGGAGATAGACCCACTCACCGATTACCAGCAGCTGAAGGTTCTCAGAGGTCTAATCTTTCTGAGCCTTCACCTTTTTGTTTATCACCTGTGAATCATCACATAATATCTCAAGTTAGTATTATATCCAAGTATTAATACACAACTTTACATTCAACGGAAAATATTCACATAACAGGCAAGGTTTTCGAGCAACATGGGGTTCTCGAGCAAATTCGAGTTTTTCGAGCGAATTCGAGTTTTCGAACATATTCGAGTTTTTCGAGCTGAAGGTTCTCCAGCAACTCGAGTTTTTCGAGCAGAAGGTTCTCGAGCAACTCGAGTTTTTCGAGCAATAATATGTTTTCGAGCAAAAGGTTCTCGAGCACTGTTTTCGAGCGAGTCTCGAACACTGTTTTCGAGCGAGTTTTTCGAGCAGCTTCTTCTTCACCACCAGCTTCGCTGATTTGGTGATTTTAAGCCAAAAAACTCGATTTCAAGGTTTATAGTCCAAATTTAAGCATAAAGAAACATACCAATCATACATAAACACTTTTCCCAACTATAAACATCAAAATCTAGCATCTACAATCAAGATTTGGGATTAATTCATCCCAAAATACTCACTTTAACATAAACTCAAGTTCTAACACACAATTCATCATTTTTAACAAGTTCTTGCTCAATTCACAGCATAATTAGATCATATAAACTATATAGCAACTATTTCTAACATCAATTAAACATAACAAACACAAATCATGAAGATTCAAGCTTAATTTCATCAAAAACCCACTTTATACCCAAACCCATTTCTATAAGAATTAAATCACGAATCTAAGCAAACAAACCTGGATAAATGATCACAAGGATGATAAGATTCAGATCCTAAAGCCTCTTAATTCAATTTATGGCTTGGATTAGATTAGGGTTTGAGAGTGAAAGAGTTTGGTACGTACTAGTTTTGAGAATTATCTAGAAATGAGAAGAAGGAAGCAGTTTACACTATTAAGATGGTATTAAAACCCATACCCCACAACACACGGGTATTTATCAGTTATCTGATATCTTTCGCACTTAATTTGGCAACCCTAACGGAGTCCAAATTTAACAAACAAACCATCTCTGTGACCCTTGTCACAAACTGGTCTTAACCACATATTCAATTAATAATAAACATATTATAAAATAAAAGCATATTTTAACCACAAATATAAACCTAAGGGTAATTAAGTAATCTTACTTCTAACCCCGATTTCAGTCTGTTACACCATACCTCAATATCACCATCTATACTTCGAGTATGATCTTCGTTCGACATGGCGAATATGTAATCTCTAAAGTTTTAGAGATTATTTATTCTGGTTTCAACCGAAAACTAAATGAGTTTAATATTATGTTAACTCATTAAATCCATGATTACATCTGAAGAAAATATATATGTATACATGTTTTCATAAAGATTGTAATTAAAAATTCTTTTGTACAAACTATTAATGGTGAAAATATTTTAACGGGTAGGTAATACCCGAGGGATATTTAAGATTTCACATTAATAAGTTACATTGTACGTTCTTCGAATCTGATTCAACAGTCATTTACTATCCTACTTACATCCACATGTATACGTATCCGTTCACCGCCTAATAACCACTTTCAGTCAATTTTATATTTGGATTTTGACCTATTAGAATCAAACAAGTGGCATAATGAAGAAAACATTTGACAAAATAAAATTTGTTAGAAACAGACAAATTAACTATGAGGAATTTTTTTAAGAATCTACGCTAACTGTTCCTAGCTAATTGTTCCTAGCTAACTAATTACATTTTATTTATCGCAATTTAATTATCACAATTTACATTCTCGCAATTTTATTTATCGTCATTTAATTTCTGTTATTTACTTTACGCACTTTATTTATCGTCATTTAATTTCTGTTATTTATTTTACACTCTTTAAATATCGGGACACGTATACAAGATTTTGACATATCATATCGACGCATATATATATTATTTGGAATCACCATAGACACTCTATATGCAGTAATGATCGAGTTCTCTATACAGGGTTGAGGTTGATTCTCAAATAATATATATACTTTGAGTTGTGATCGAGTCTGAGACATGTACACGGGTCACGATACGTATTAATTAATTCGAATATTATATATTAAACTTTATATGAATTATTGGACTGTCAACTGTGGACTATCGACTGTGGACTAATAATATTGGACAATTAAAATGAATTAAAATATTGATTATAATATATGAAACTAAACAATTCTTCAAGTTTGCCACTTGATTTCATCTTAAACTTCACTTGTATCTTGACGAATACAATCTGCGTTCAAACCTTTCATAATTCTTGAAAACACCTCAATCGAGAGAATGAACCAACTATATCTCATCTACAGAATGAAAGATTTATGCATATAGTTATGCACCTGAGAAACTCTCGGCAACTGAGTAAAAGTTTAACACGTAGCCGCGTCAGATCCTTTGCCATTTATTAGCAAAAATAACTTTGCGATCCCTTTTCAAAGTAGCCAATTTTGTCACAGCTCCAGCAAGTCAACTTCGACTTTTCAGTCGAAACAACCTTATTATAACATTGATATATACGTTTCCTTTTCGCCATCGTTACCGGGGAACCGCTTATATTCCACCACATTAGCAGTAAACTTATCAGCAACTGTAATGATCTAGGATTTTCCGAAGAATCATTATATTTATCAAAACCCTATCATTCACTCATCTGCATCTTGTAACAAGAATTGCCATACGAATCATCAGGAATTAGCAATCAGTATTTTGAAATCTCGCAGCATGCCTATGCCAACAGTTATATGTGTACATATAACGTCTATCATCTGGACTTACATGCTTGAATGTGAGGTTTCTGAAAAACACCCCGAAATGCGAACTACTCCTCGAAATGCTGATGAAGCAGCAAAAATCGTAAACGACCTTGATCGTCGGAAATTTTATGATAAAGAATAGTATGTTGGAAAAGCTCAGAAAAGTTGGAACTGGAAAACGGATTGAGCTAACCACGAAGGAGACCAAGGACAAATACAAGGACCATACCCTATATTCAAAGAATCCAGGTAATCCTGGATCCGATGAAATCTTCAACGAATATCTTTCTCCGAGGTCATGTTAAAATCTTACGGAAAATTTTTCTTCATCAACCTTCGAACTTAGAAATTCCAAAATATCATCATAAATATCTTCGATATTTCTGAGGATATTTTCATAAATATTCTCGTCCGAAATTATATACCTCTTCGTGTTATCTGTAATACATTATACTGGAAATTTCTGTAAAATCTAAGTATAAACTATGAATGAATTCTGAAGTAGTGTTGGGAACTGAAGCATGAGTTAGTATAATATAATGACACTTGATCAATGTGATTATATTACAGTAAGTCATGCTGAGTTTCTAATGAAGTGTGATGATTCACAGACCATAACGTCATCATGTGCCATGTTACACGACTCGTTCAATCTGTTCAACCTTCAAACATATCAAGAAAATATATTCTTGATAGTTCTATTCTTAGTGGTTCTAGTAATTTGACAAATCAAATCGTGCTATTACATTCTTTCTTGTTTAGAACATTAAGTTCATTCAAAACTCCATACTTACAAATTTTGGATCATTATTCGCTTTAATAGAGGCCGGGAGGATAATAAAAAGGCAAAGAGCTCCAAATTATAAAGTCCAATAACAACACGGAGGTTACAAACTGTGGATATTAATACGAATAGCAATATAAAGACACGGTATAATTAAGAATAGTATCATCCCAAGGTAATAGTAGAAGTAAATAGATTCTTCTAGTGGAAGATTGAAAAGAAGAATGACAGAAATGATAATTAGGAAAATATTAGGGATTAGAACTGGACTAAACATTTTCACAATCTTTTGGATGTATGAACTAAGAAGGAAAGTATAGGAATGGTGAGAATATTGGAACGGGGGAGTTTAATTTATAATAGAAATATCAGAGAGAGTAATCAAGGCAGATCACCGTATTTAATTGTAGAGATCTTATTCTCCTTATTCTCCGAAGAATCAAATCTCTTAGATTTCGAAGATTTTCTTTAAATCCATGAATTCTGGAATTCAACCCTGTTTACGTCAAAAGCTAAGGAAAATCGTATTTTCTTCAATTCACTCTTTTGCGATAGCTTCACTCGTATTCTTAGAATAATCGAATTATTTTATCATTATTATTTAATGATGATAAACCTCTTATTATCAACTCATATTGGTCATGAAAACATTTACATATTGTAAGCCATGACCACCTCACTCAAATTTCGGGACGAAATTTCTTTAACGGGTAGGTACTGTGACGACCCGGAGATTTCCGACCGAATTTAAACTTGATCTTATTATGTTTCCGACACGATAAGCAAAGTCTATAATGTTGAGTCTCGAAAACTTTGAACTGTATTCATGTAAGCATTTGACCTTTGACTGTGCCCGATGATTCACGAACATTTGTGCGTAAATGAATATGTATACATATATATATATATATATATATATATATATATATATATATATATATATATATATATATATATAAATATAAGTATATAAATAATTTGAAATTATAAAATATGATTTAAACATTATAATTAAATATGTAAGATAAGATATACAAAATAATTAAGTGTAATTTAAAAATGAAGTTATATATAAATATATATATGATTTTTATGTATAATTAAAATATTGTATTATATATGAAATGCATAAATAATAAAATTTTAATAAAAATTATTATATATGATTATTAAATATTATATAAGTAACCAAATATTAAAACAAATTAAAATATATTTGTTATAATAATATTAATATTACTTCCAAAATAAATATCAGTATTAATAATATGAAATTTAATTTATATATTATTAATATTATTAACATTAGTATGATCATTAATAACATTAACATTATTATAATTAGTAGTATTATTGGTATTATGAATTATGAATAATAATATTACTATCATTATATAGTTAACATCATTATTGGTATCTAATATTATTATAAATAATATAATTATTACTAGTGTTATTATAATTAATAATTATTAGAAAACAATATATTTTATTATTGTGATCATTAGTATTAATTATTTATTAGAAATACCATTATCCTTAGTAATAATATCATGTTATTTATTATTAGTAATATCTCATCATAGTTACTTTTATTATTAATATCATTACTATTAATAATTATTATTACCATTTGTGTTGTTAATATTATTATTACTATTATTATTGTTATCATTATTTTTATCAAATAATGGTTTATTAGCTATATATTATAATTATAATTTAGTAAATCAAATCATTCCTTTTCCAAATACAAACGAAATCTATTTTGAGTCTCTATCCGTTCCATTTTGTTTTCTTTTCATTCACTGTTCTTGATTGAAGATTCTTTCAACTCAATTACCTACTACATGTTTGAGTTATATATAATTTTTTTAAAGGTTGAAGTTACAAGCTGAACACTATCAATTTTCATCTTCTTTTGTTTCTACCTGCAACTAAGAAATTCCTTGTGTTTCGTTTCTATTTCTTCGATCACCAATACACGCATCACATAAACTACTTCAGCATGATATTGTTGTGTGTTGTTTTCAATAATTTCGGTTGTAACTTAAAAACCATTGAAACCAACCTTCAACCATTAAGTTCATCAAACAACCCGCCATCAACCACAAACCTAAACCACCATAGTTGTTGCTACTGCCCATTAGTTTTCCTGTTTATGTTACGGCCTACAATCGACACCCAAAACACCCTTGTGATGCTACTGCTACTGCTATTATATTGAATAGATCAAAACAAGTAAAACTCCTGCTGCTATAACCACGACCACCACTGTCACCACCATTCTCTCCATGCTTGATCAAACCTTCAAACCGCCACAAAACCCATTTTTTTCACCACAACATTTACCATCATCGAACACTTGCAACTACTGCTGCTTGCTCTGTTAATTTCAATCAGACACACACAACAACAAATTATTGCCATTTTGTTTCTGTTAACATCAAACCAAGCGAATTAACTTACAATCATTATTAGTTGCCTGCTGCTACACTGCTACTCGTACGTTTTCTATATTTCTATCTCTGTTTGGGCATCATTGAAGTACCTGTTGCATTTGCTGCAAACACCACCAACCATCGTCTACAAACCACCGCTAGGCTGCTGTTACGCTCTCCATTCCTATTTCTGTTTCGAAAGCAAGCTACTGTTGTCCTGTGTCACCTCAAACAACCACCCACGATCACTTTCATTACCAAATCAAAACTGCTACTGTTTTCTTATTCAATAAACTCAAACAATCATCAACTTCCACCACAAAACACCATCAAACCCTTTTTACCCGAATTAAACCTGTTCATGAATCCAATCGGATTTTTTTTACAAATAAGCAAAAGGAAACAAAATACTACAACCTTCAAATACAAACCAAATAGGTAGATTACATTTCAGTAAATTGATTGAATCGATTAAAAACTTAGGAGAACGATGATGGATAATAAAGGTATATAATTATAAAACTAAATAATTAAATAAATAAGAAGAAAACCGATTACGGTCTCTGTTCCCTGTGGTTACTCGATGAAGATGATAATCGATGGTAATTAGATCAAAGATGATGATAATCGATGCAGTACCTGTGATTACTCGCTGAGGTGATTACTGATTCCTTCCCAGATGAACAAACACAAAACCAAACCCTCACCAATCAATTGCTTGTTTACTGTTACGATTTGACCTCTTGGTTGATGATTGTTGCTGCCGTTTGATATTGTCTTCGAACAAATCTCAAACCCGAAACCCTTTTATTGATTAATCGATTGATGAACCAAAAACCTAGATCGATTGATTTGTAGCTGATTTACTTATTTGGAATGAACGACGATTTAAGCATTTGACATATCTTGGGCCATTATTTGACAATTGGGCTCATGAGTAAATATTGGGCCACAACCGCCACTATCCATGGTCCAATAAACAAATCAGGCCACACATTCTGTTTCTATTTCCGTTTGAGAAGAAGAAAACGGCCAGATGAATTGGTTATATAATTCTAATTCGGGATTAATACAGAAAAACATAAGTAGAGCAATGGTTTATGTGTTTACGAGGAACGAGGAGCCTTGGGTTCGAGCCCAGGCTATGACGCTTTTGTTATCTTTTTAAGGTAGTAATTATTATTATTATTATTATTATTATTATTATTATTATTATTATTATTATTATTATTATTATCATTAATATTATTCATATAAGTATTAGTATCATTATTTTTATAGTTATGATTATAAATATTCATTATTGTTAAAAATTAACATTTTTACTAAAAGTATTATTTATTAAAGTTATCATTTTTATCATTATTATTAAAAGTATCTTTATTTTAAATTTATCGTTTTTATTACTATTACTATTATTATTATTAATTAGTATTACTATTATCATAATAGATAAACATTTTCACATATATTATAGATATCAATATAATTATGTATGAAAGTATTAATTTTAATACATAATAGATAAAGATAAACATTAATAAATATATATATATAACACTATTAAATCATAATAAATAATAATTAATAAGAATATATAAATTTGTTCGACTACAATTATGTGTGTTAATATATACATAAATGTTATAGGTTCGTGAATCCAAGGTCAACCCTACATTTGTTCTATGTCGTCATATGTATTTTTACTATAAAATACAGTATGGTGAGTTTCATTTGCTCCCTTTTACTCTTTATATTTTTGGGACTGAGAATACATGCGCTGTTTTTACAACTGCTTTATTAAATGTTTTTTAAATATATTTTGAACTGCTAAGACATGAAATGCTTTAAAATATTTTTGACGAGATAGACACAAGCAAAACATTCCTCAAATGAATTATTATGCAGACAGAAGTTCTGCGAATTATTGTTGAATTATGTGGACATGATAATTGCCACCGTTGAATTATGTGGACATGATAATTGCCACCGTTGAATTATGTGGACATGATAATTGCCACCATTGAATTATGTGGACATGATAATTGCCACCAATTGGTATGAATGTTATGTATCGAGAGAATGATTTTATACACAGGTTATGTGTATGTTATTTTGTGCACGAGATATGTGTACGGTTACTAAGATTTATGAAAAATGGTTTCGTACACAATAAAGGTGTACTGTATTTAAAAGATATCGCATGTACATTACAGGTGGGTATAGGATTTGGGCCCATTTGTACCATGCAGAATTTAAATCTTGTGGTCTATCAAAATGATGAATTTTTTATTGTTTATGATAAACCTATGAACTCACCAACCTTTTTGTTGACACTTTAAAGCATGTTTATTCTCAGGTATTAAAGAAATCTTCCGCTGTGCATTTGCTCATATTACATGGAGTCGTTCATGGCATATAGAGGTTAGAACCTCACAATGGGACCAACTGTTGAAGACTTCATCCAGATGGATTAGGACGGGGCATTTCACCTTGCTCGTCAAACACGTCCATTATCTCTCAAATATATTCACCATATTACCACCTCATTGATAATTCAACTCCAATTTAATAGGTACAATTTAATCCAAATCGTACTCTTACCATAATCGACCAACTTAGATGTCAACACTAGCCCCGAATCCATACGGGCTCCGTCCTAACATCAACTCACTAAAAACCTCTTCGTGCGGGAGTACAAAATCCCCCACTTAGAACTCCGTTCCATAACCACCTCATTGAGATAATAGTATCCAACGATATACACATCACAATACCTTGCTCCGTCCTTGGGCATACAAAGGGTTTTGGATTATCCTTCGCTACTTCAACCGAAGTACTTACAAACGTACAAGTATCACTCTAGCAATCATCGAGTTGCTATCACTTATAACTTCCACACCGTCACTCGAACACCTAAGGGTTTCTTGCTGGTACCCTAAGTTTAATGTAACCGCAACACCATCGGAGTCGAATACCACGCTAGTAGGTATAAAAGAGGCACCTATCATTGCGTCCAGTAGACTTCATTACCAACATTCATCGAGATCAAAACACTCGATCTCAAGGGTTCCATCCACCTGACGAACCTCATGGTTCATCAACTTCAACACGAAAGCGAACACGCGCTAACATCCGAACACCAAAGCCCGTTTTCATGGCTTGGTAGAAACATTTTCTAAAACACTAAGGAATGCTTGGTTGCACCAAGTCTTACGCCCTTCGTCCGTCAATCAAAACGTCACAATAGGGTAATTCCATTAGGAATGTCACCCATAACAATAATACGCACAACACAATGCATTCAACAAACCCGAACTCATCGGCACATAATAAATAATCAAAGGATATATTTATTAAAAACGAAAAGTACCTTAATGTCTCATCGCGGCATTTGCCGCCGCCAACTCGGGATAATCCAGCTTGCGCTGTCCTTCTTTATGACAATAATAGCACATTCCGTCATCACTTCTCAGCATTGTGCACTCCCATAACTTGTGGCCCCTAACACCAAATTGAAACATCTAGGTGCCCTAGAACTCGTCGTGCCCTTCCTCACATTACCCATACTCGCACTTGCACTTTTAGTTTTCTTACTTGGAGCACCATACGAATCAACTCTTCTCTTACTTTAAGGTTCACTAACCATCGATCGCGAATGTGATTCGAAACCCCTAGCCACGATGAATAACTCCGCAAACAAGTTCACTTGACCAATGCTAATTTCCCCCCGCAAATCATCATTCAAAGTGTTGAGGAAGTCCTCCATCAACATCTTATCATTATTAATATACTCGGGGCAAAATCGAGTCTTAGAAAAAAAGGTCGTCTTAAGAGTATTCAAGTCCATAGAGCCTTGTTGCAAATTTTGCAACTCATCACACAGTTCTGATAATTCGGCTTGTGTCTGGAACTCCTCGAAGAACTCTTACTTAAAATCATCCCACGATAATCCCATAAATGACTCACCACCAATAATGTCAACCTTACCATCCAACCAATCCTTCGCCCTACCCCGCAACAAGCTAGCAGCGTGTGACGACCCAGAAATTTCTGACAAAATTTAAACTTAATCTTATATGATTTCGACACGATAAGCAAAGTCTGTAATATTGAGTCTCAAAAATTTTGGAACTGTGTTTATGTATTCAGTTACCCTTCGACTATTCCCAACGATTCACGAACAATTATGTGTAAATAGATACATATAAATATATATATGTGTGTGTGTATGTGTGTGTCTATATATATATATATATATATATATATATATATATATATATATATATATATATATATATATATATATATATATATATATATATATATATATATATATATATATATATATATATATATGATAACTTGAAAACATTAACAAAGTATTAAATGTATAATACTTTACATTAAACGTATTTGTCTCAATATATGTTTAATATAGTTATCTTCAGAATTGGAAGATAATACCAATGATTGATTTAGTAGATATTTTAGTATTTATAAATCCCATAAATATTATGATATGGTTATGGGTCTCTGTTGTGAGGTCCACGTTGATTTGAGAAATCCTCCTTTTTAACAATATTCGGAATAGATGATAAATCTATAAGAGAGAACAAAGTGTCAATTTACGAGAATTAGTCAAAAGTTAGTGGAGATTCCTGCTTAATTTTCAAAGCATGCTTTACAATAATTTCCTCGTGACTCTTGATAAGTTAATTATTTAACTATCATAATATTTAATGTAAGAAAATGTTTTCGATATAATAGAATTTTGATTATTAAAATGTTTTGCTTAAAGAACGTAATTTAGATATAAAACGTTCCAATATTATTAATATACTTTAATAGATAACGAGACGATGATTTATAGAAGCAAATGACCAAAACACTCAAATGTATAAGTTATACTTTGGGTAATATAGTTTATTGGTGAATTGAGTCTAATTAGTGATAAAGGTACTTGTCGCGTAACGTAAAATACGAGTTTTCTAAGCGTACGAAAGGACTTTCGAAAAACCAGAACCGGGACATAAGTTGAGCGTCAACGTACAAGTCATAAGAACTAAAATTACAAGTTAACTATGTATGAGAATATAATATATATATATATATATATATATATATATATATATATATATATATATATATATATTAAATGAGTGTCGGCAACAAAGGTTAAACGAATATGAGCTGGCCACAGTGCCCATGCGATCGCATGGCCACAAGACACTAACCCCATGCGATCGCATGGGGGGTTAGGTGACAGAAACTCTATAAAGGTTGCTCGACTTCGTGTTCGGGTAATTCATTTCCATTTCATCATTCACTCTGTATAGATATATATATATATATATATATATATATATATATATATATATATATATATATATATATATATATATATATATATATATATATATATATTAATAATATTAGTATTATTATTAAGATTATAATTATTATTAATCTTATTATTATTATTAGTAGCATTATTATTATTATGTATTTTACATAAAATACTACGACGAGGTCATGAGCGAGTTATTTCAAAAGAAGTTTTTCGAGCGGGATAGAGCTAAGGAAATTATGGGTTATAGCTATGGAGGTTATGGGTATTGTGCGGGAGTATTGTTCATGAGGTCAACCTAGCGTTTATCATTTCCGTTGCGTCTGCGTACTTTCCTGCAATATTGAATCACAATATTGATACTTGAGTGACGATCCCATTTTCAATTATTTTACTAATATTATTATTACTATTGCTGTTATTATTATCGTCATTATTATTGTTATCTAAAAATTATTATTATTATTATTATTATTATTATTATTATTATTATTATTATTATTATTATTATTATTATTATTATTATTATTATTATTATTATTATCATTATCGTTATAAATATTATCATTAAAATTATTATTGTTATTATTATTACTATCATTATTATCACAAAGGTTATTATTACTATTATTATTATTGTTATTATCATTATTATTATTATTATCATTATAATAATTATTAGTACTATCATTAGTATTATTATAATTGTTATTATTATTAGTATCATTATCATTATTATGAATGCGATATAAAAGAGGACTAAAAGCTATTAAACAAGTCGATTAGGAAGTAATGAGTATAAGTATCATGATTTAGTTAAAATATTGTTAAGATTATGAATTAGATAAAAATATCATTTTCATTATTTTTATCATTATTAAAAGTATGTTAAAATTAAAATTATCACTTTTAATAGAATTATTTTTTTATTATAAATTATTACTATTACCATTATTATGATTATTATTATTATTATTATTATTATTATTATTATTAGTAAGTATTATTATTAAAATAATCTATATTTAAAAAGTTATTATTATTATTATTATTAAAAGTATCGTTATTATTAAAATTATCATTTTTATTACAAATTATCATTTTTATCATTATTATTATTATTATTATTATTATTATTATTATTATTATTATTATTATTATTATTATTATCATTATTATTATTATTATTATTATTATTATCATTATCATTAATATTATTATTATGATATTATAACTACTAACAAATAAAATGACTATTGTTATTATAAAAATTATTATTTTCATTAACAAATATAATTACTATTATCAGTATTATCATTATTATTATTATTAAAATGATTATCATTATCATTACAAAATAATACAAATTTTATTTATTACTTTTAAAATTATTTTATCAACTAACTAGAAGTTATACAAAAACTATACTTAATACATATAACATAACTATATTAATATTTTATAATAAATATTATTTATTTATTTGTGAAATATAAAATAAATACATTTAATGAAACATATAATTTATTAAAATAACAATTATATCATCAATACTATAATTTTTCGATTACAATTATATGTTTTGATATATATATATATATATATATATATATATATATATATATATATATATATATATATATATATATATATATATATATATATATATATATATATATATGTTCGTGAATCCGAGGCCAACCCTGCACTTGTTCAGTGCCGTCATATACGTAATTGCTACGAAATACAGTATTGTGAGTTTCATTTGCTCCCTTTTTAAATGCTTTTGCAATATATATTTTTGGGACTGAGAATAAATGCGCTGCTTTTATAACTGCTTTACGAAATAGACATAAGTAATTGAAACTACATTCTATGGTTGGATTATTAGACGGAATATCGCCCCTTTTAGCTTGGTAGCCTAAGAATTAGGGAACTGGCCCCTAATTGACGCGAATCCTAAAGGTAGATCTACGGGCACTAACACCCCCCATTTTGGAAAATGGAATGCTTTAGTACTTCGAGTTATTAATACAGACGAGAGGATTCTATTTTAGGGATATTCTATACGCATCTTGTTAATGTCGGTTACCAGGTGTTCACCATATGAATGATTTTATCTTTATGCAGTTTACGAAATGCCTGTAAAATGATTATGTTTATAAAAATGAAATCTTGTGGTCTATTAAAATTATGAAAATGATTGATTATAATAAACTAATGAACTCAGCAACCTTTTGGTTGACACTTTTAAGCATGTTTATTATCAGGTATGAAAGAAATCTTCCACTGTGCATTTGCTCATTTATAAGATATTACTTAGAGTCATTCATGGCATATTTCAAAAGACGTTGCATTCAAGTCATTCGAGTTCAAAAAGAGTGTTATTACATAAATGACAGATTAGTCATTTATAACTTGGGAAACATAGTTATATCATTGGTATAGATTGGATGTATTTTGAAATGGTATGCATACCTGTTAACTTTCGTTGAAATGAAAGTTTGTCTTTTAAAAATGAATGCAATGTTTACAAAACGTATCATATAGAGGTCAATACCTCGCAATGAAACCAAGTAATATGAATCGTTTATAATCGATATGAACGGGTCATTAAACAGCGAGTCTTGTCCTCTTCTCGGGAGGGCATTCAATAGTGCGAAAACACCCTTCGACATCTGAGATATATGTTGTGCTTATCAAAGGATCCGATTTTCCGTCATACATCGGAGGTTTAGTCATCATGAAGCTCTTATGACAACGCTCCATGTTACCACTACTTCGAAATTCGGAATACTTCCTAACCATTTCTTCTCGTAACGCTCCCAATTACTCAGCAACGGCAGCCGTAACTCTAGCGTTAAACTCATCGTCATCACTTTGATTTGTCCTTGAAGTCCTGCTCCTCATATTCATTCTAAAGAATGCAAACGATTAAACAACGAACGCGTAAAATCACCCATGCAACATCGCCCCATCTAGCTCAACAGTCGTCTTACATCACTTGTTAGACACGATTTGTACTCGTAACAATGGTAGCTAGTCATTATTACATGTACACGCGGTCTCAACTCGTTAGTACAACGACTATCTTGCTCGATGACATTCACAAACGCAAACACAAACACAAACGCAACACGATATAAGCACACACAAAATGATATCACGATACAAGCCACACTCCTAGTTAGTTCACCTACATGCTAAGGCATTAACCAAATTCCCGTTCCGACTCGTACTCCTACAAGTCCCGCAACAATTAAGTACACACAAAAGTTTAATTCTAGGAACCTGTCTCAAGTCACCTAAATTGTGACGACCCGAAAATTTTTGACCAAATTTAAACTTAATCTTTATATAATTTCGACAAGATAGGTAAAGTCTGTAATGTTGAGTCTCAAAAACTTTGAAACTATATTCATGTAATCAATTACCCTTTGACCGTGATCGACGATTCACGAACATTTATGTGTATATAGATATGTATATATAATATATAGTTATGATTAAGTGAAAACGTTAACAAAGTATTAGATATATAATACTTTACATGAACGTATTTTTTTCAATATATTTATCGACGAAATTAGAAGATAATATCAAATGATTGATTTATCAGATACATTGTGTTACGATTACAGGTCTCTGTTATGAGGTCCAAGTTATGCCTCGACTTTTCTGTTAAATTTTCCAGTTATAGTGAAGTAGTTTATGTAGAATGATGTGTTATGGGTTTCTGAATAAAATGTGATATGAATCAAAGGACATTTGATAGTTTAAATATAGGATTCTAGTCGACGGGAAAATTTTACTCAGGAACAAAATAACAAAAAGAAGAAATTGATTGATAATTGATTTTTGGTGTTATCTGCTAATTCAATCCTGTTTATTACTACTTTAAAGACAGAAAACGAAATTTAAAATAGTAGGACTGTGATAGGAAACAGACTACGAATTATATGCTTTTATACATGTATATATCTGTATTATATATCTATATATCTTGTATATGTACTTATAAAATAAATAACTGTATTTATCAGTATAATATATCTGTATCTGTATATATGTATGACTAACTATATCTATATCAGCTTATTAAATATATAAAGGTACGTACTAGTATTAATAATACAAACATAAATACTTGTTATTAATATTAATAATAATAATGAACCTAATAATAATGATAATAGAAATATTAATAACAATGTCATAATAATAACTACTTATAATAATAAATGTTATTTCGTTTATAATTTTCTTGAAAACAATATATTTATTTTTAAAATCTTTATTTTTCATACTCATTCTTATTTTAAAAATAATGATATTAATAATAATAATAGTATTAGTTTTTCTTGTTAACAAAGTGATAATGATTATAATGATAATAGTTTTTTACAATAAAAATATTAATAATGATAATCATGCTAATAATAATAATGATAACATTAATAATAATCCTTATGATAATAATAATTATAAGTATGATAATAATACTAATATTAATGATAATAATAGGTTGTATTGTTTTTCTAATAATGATAATAAACATTAAATGTATCAAACTTTATATCTATATGGTATATAGTAATATTAATAATACTAATATTAATATTAATATTTATTTTAATAACTATTTTAATATAGTAACTATATTTTATCTTATATATTAATATTACATCTTGTAATTACATTTGTTAACAATTATATCATATATCATATGAATACATTTATTGAATATTTAATACCTATATATTTCATAAATGTCATAATATAATAATTACTATTAAAGATCTTTTATATATATATATATATATATATCTATATAGAGTCATAATAATATCATATATCTATTTATATATATTCGTCCTAATGATAATTTATTTATCTTGTTATTTTACATCTTTAATTTTAATTGATTACAGTATACTTTATTAATATTACATATACACTTATATATATATATATATATATATATATATATATATATATATATATATATATATATATATATATATATATATATATATATATATATTCATTCAATCGTTCGTGAATCGTCGGGAATGGTCATAGATTACTGAATCCATGTAAACAAATTCCAAAACTTTTGAGACTCAACTTTACAGACTTTGCTTATCGTGTCGAAATCATATAAAGATTAAGTTTAAATTTGGTCGGAAATTTCCGGGTCGTCACAGTCCACCTTGATTTATAATCCTTTTTAACCATATTCGGAATAAATGGTAAAGTGATTTACAAATGAGAATAAGGTATCAATTATCGAGAGTTGGTCAAAAAGTAGTGGAGATTCCTGCTTAACTTTCAAAGCATGCTTTACAATAATTGCCTCGTGAAATAAGTATAATTATTGATAAAAGTCTGTAGTATTGAGTCCCAGAAAATTTTTGAATTGTTTACATAAATTCATTTAACCTTTGTTTAACGCCCTAGAACGATTTTTTTTTTTTTTTAGATCCCACTACGGGATCCCATCATCCCACTATGGGATCAGGTTCTGATCAAATTTCTTAAAAATCACCTTTGATCCCATTCCGGGATCTTTTAATCCCATTCCAGGACCCATATCGTCTTATATGTCAAACTTGATCCATTTCGACTCATTCCATTATCTATCACGCATCATTTGAACATGCCTTTCATTAACCTTATTACAAAATCTTTGAGTACTTGTTTATTCCAAAACGTTTAACGGACATAACTAAAAACGTCAACACATGTAATTACCTAAAGCATGATCCAATTTCGAGACTCACAATTCCACTTGCAAAACCAATTTGATCATACTTGAAAACTCTAAATCAAAACAACCTTGAATTGCGAACATTTGAACACATGATCATCCGCATTCAATAACATAGATCATCATAATAATAAAAGCAAGATTCAGAAAGTTGCTTTTACTTACTTGAGCTAACTTCTTACTTAAATATCTTGCAAAACCGCTACTTCTTCAACGCTTGCTATATACCCTTTAGGAACTTGCAAGATCCGTTTCCTTCACTTGTCCCAATACATTCGTGAAAGTCTACTTTATGATCTCTCGCTGCTTTCAAGAACCTACATACATGACAACAATGAATATGGGTAAGCTCAATGCTTAGTGAGTAACATAGAGAATTAAGAATAAGTGTCCATAAACTTGGCACACTATAAATAGCAATAATTATCCTTCGTAACCCGTCTTCTTGGTAACTATTCTCTTTTAGGAGAGTTTGTATATCCTTGCTTCACGAACACATCATACACTTCATCACTAATACATCATAACAATACATATCTACAACATATTACATTCATAAAAGAACTCAACACTAATCATAAATCATCAATCACATAATACTTATCTTGCGCACCCGTGTATGTACAAGTGTATCCCCACTTACCTGTCGTGGCCCTCATGATCGGCTTGTCTCGGTGTAATTCCTTCTTCATTGGTTTATCATAGACTCATATCTCGTCACTCTACTCGAATTCCCTTGCTATAAAAAAATTCTTGAAAGACTTCTTTAACATCTTGAAATTGTATTAGCAAACTTAACACATCATAATATCATCTACCGCATTCATCATTAAGTACCCATTAACAACCGTAACATAAACTAATAAAATTGACTTCATCAAAATCTTTAACTTGATAACTTACCGTAAACAAAATACTTGTTCTACTCGATCACGATATTCATGATACAACGAAAAACACATCATAATATCGAATACATAATTAAATCGTTAATTGAACATAAATTTACCTATGTACTCACCTTGGCCTCTTTTGCACACTTGGCCGATTTCCTTCTCTTGATTAGCTCATAATCACAATGCTGATCACATTAATAACTTGCTTAACACATAAATCCACTCATAACGCCATTAGGCATCAAAGTGGCTACTAGCTTAATTTTAACCCAATTAAGCTTTTGACCGATTTTGACTCAAGAAAGGAACTTGAACCAATAAACTACAAGTGGTAACTCATATCCAAATAACTCCCTAATAACATGGACACATACAACATGCCCAAAATTCCAAACAATAATACTTTATACAAACTTTACACAATTCTACCATTTAGACAGCCCTACATTCACAGCATATTCTGACCCATTTAATTCGCTGTTCAGCATTTAAAGACTTGTTCATTGGAAAGGACACTCAAAGACCTATTCGAAAAGTACTCACACGCCCTAAACGGAGCTACGGTTGATTTTATATGATTTTTACAAAATCAAGTTTTGTGCAGTTTTTCTTAGTGACGGGTTTGACATCATTGGCTCCATTTTCGACTCAATTCAGCACAAAAACATTTCTAACAAAACCAAGCTACTTACATATACTAATAACACTATTATGAATGATTTTTAACACAATTTAATCATCATACATGGCTAATAACATCATAAACATTACTAGTTCTTCTCTTAGGCATTTTAACAAACACCTTATATGCATAAGTATGTCATGTTCTTCAACATCACAACAATAAGTCTTTAATCCATAATATCACTTATGAAACTCAAGTTCATGAATAATTAAACATAAGCATCATCAAAGATTCATTTTTAACAATTAAAATCATCATCATCAACATCAACTCTTCTTTGAGGCATTTCATTAAACACCTTACATGCATGCCCCAAAAGAAGCAACACTGCAACTTAGTAGATGTTTAACTCACCAAAAACCCTAATTCAACCTCAAGAACGAAATTAAAACATAAAATTCGGATTAAGAACTTACCAAAGCATTAAAATTGAAGCCATAGATAGCTAGAACAAGAATCCAAGTCAAGTGAGTCATGATCACTCTTTTTTCTCCATGTTCTTCCTCTTTCTCTCTCTAAAAACGCCCCACTCTCTCTCTCTAAAATGAGAGTAAATTTCCAGAAGTTGTTATAGCTGGAAAATGAGCTCTCAAGACTGATTTTGATGGCCAAAAACGTTTTTAGGCATTTTACACTTTCAGTCCCTCAATATACAAAAGCTTTCAAACCCTACTTTAACTCGTATTTGGCCCGTTACCCGTCAATCGGGGCAGAATTTTGAAAAACTTAAAACACGAAAGTTGTCACATATTTAATTACGGACGTCTGGGTTTTTGATTCACCTCAATCCGAGAAAATATGAGAAAGTTATGCTCGTTTTACGAAACAGCTCCAAAATGAAAACTTATCGAAAAGTTAACCGTTAAGCATTTCGACTTAATATTTTTAGCCCACGACCACCAACACTTATTATTATTAAAAATAATAATATTTCAAGTCACTTCTAACCTTTCTTTTACATTTATTCTTAGATCATACATATAAAACGTTAATAAAAGTTACTTATTAATTACTAGAAATATATCTTGAAATTTGGGGTGTTACACTTTGACTATTCCCGAGACTCACGATACGATTGCTTGTAAATGGATTTGCGTATATATATATATATATATATATATATATATATATATATATATATATATATATATATATATATATATATATTTGTATATAATAATATGAAATAGTATATATTGTAATTGATATAATCAATTTTGTAAAAATAATAATAATAATATATAAAAAGTATCTATATATAAATAAAGTATATATATATATATATATATATATATATATATATATATATATATATATATATATTGTAATTTTGAAGTTATTTAGTAAGCAAAGGTAATGCTCAATTGTCATCGATTGATAGTAAACGAGTTAAAAGAGAACTTATGTGATTTTAAAATAAACGGTGATCCGAAAATGAGTTATATAAGTTATAGATTTATTAAAAATATATTTAGGAACTATTTGTTGATGTTAAATTTTTTTTTATTTTACTTGGGGTTGGGAGTGAATAATTAATGTGATATTTATTTAATAGTTATCAAGCAAATTTTATACCATAATGACCGAAATAAATAAAGATACTTAATTTAAAATTTTGGAATTTTTATGAAAACTTTTATCCGCTACTAATTAACAGCGGAGTACGAAATCCAGTCCGTAAATGATATCCAAATTAATAATTCAAGGGCGGCTAGTGATTGACACGTTTTTATTAAATTAATTATATTATAATTATTATTATTAATTATTAAGTTATATTATAATAAAAACATATGAAATGCATAGATATACATACAGGTAATCAACCCACTTATTTTCTATTTTTTTCTTTGAATTGACATCAAAACTATTCTAAATAAATGTATTCCTTTTAGAATTCAATCATCAACATCAATTATATTTTATATTTATATTTATATATAATATATACATATCATATATAGATACATAAATATTCATATATCATAAACCAATCATTCCATCTTATTTCTTCCTATCTCCACCTCGCTGGATCACCTCTGCAACAACCATGGTTCACCACGCCACCATCGTCATAAACAACCACCCTCCTCCTCCATCGTACCACCTTCCATGTTTCATTTTTTATTTTTTTTATTATCTTTCTTTATCTCGTTGCTGTTCTTTTCTTCTAATTCATTTCCATTCATGTCACAAACTGCTGTTGTTACAGTTATATTATTTCTATTTATGTCCAAGAACAACCACCATGAAACCCTCTAAACAGTCGCCAACGAGAGCCGTTGTTGCTGCTCTTATTTTATGTTTTCGATCGTTAGTTCATAAACTCAAACACCATCACCAAGTTATTGCTACTACTCCTTTTCTGGTTCATCTAATAAAGGAAAGAAAAAGATGAAGATGATGTTTCATGTTTCTAGTTCGAGCAGTCCAATCACCAACCTATAAATGTTGCTACGCTACTATCTATTTTCTATTTTTCTGTTTCTCTTTATGTGAACAACCAAAACAACTTTTAAAACCACAACGATTACACTAGAGTTGTATTGTTCCTGCTGCTATTATTTTTTTTTTGTTGCAGCCGGTTGAATGGAACGAAACCAAACACATCATCAATAATCACCCAACAACCTTGTGTCGATACCTTATTTATGACTGTTACTACACCTGCTCGTTACTTTATATTTTGCAGCAACCCAAACGCCACCATATAATTAAAGTCGTTGTGCTGCTATATTTTTTTAAAACAAGATGATGATGATCGAAAAATAAATATTAGCGATGACAATTATATATGATAGTTGATACGATGATGATGGAGGAGAAGTATGTTACATGATTATGGTGAATGATGAATAACCGAAGAGAGATGGTGACCTGTGCCAATATTTTTTTTATTTTGCTTCGTTCCTTTTTCCTACTTCTAGTTTCAGATGGGATCGAGAACACCCCAACTTAAGTGTTGGGATGTATTTTCTTTATTTTGGGCCGTAATATTAGTTGGGTCTGTGAATCTATTTGTGGGCCGAAGTAGTATTGGGTTTTGGGGACATGCTTTTGGGCCGAAAGAAGATGAAGAACATAAATTATATACGGGTTAAATATTTATAATCTGGGTATAATTTAAGAAAGACAGATTTGCTTGGATGATTTAGGGATATTTGTGTTAAGCGAGAGGTCGTGGGTTCGAGCCCTAGAAAAGACAATTAATATTTTTGGAGCCTATTCTTGTGAGGTAGTAATTTTATCATTTTTATTATTATTATTATTATTATTATTATTATTATTATTATTATTATTATTATTAACATTATTATTATTATTATTATTATTATTATTATTATTATTATTATTATTATTATTACAAATATAAAGATTATAGATACAAATATTAATATGGAAATGATTAAAATTTCAATTAAGTTACAATTTAATGAATTACTAATATTATTATTATTATCATTACTATAATACAATTATTTTTATTTTCTTTATCAAATAAATAATAGTTATATAAAAATATAATTTATACATAAAACAAAACTATATTAATATTTTTATGATAAGTATTAAGTATTTATTTAAATATAAAAATAAATATAGCTAATTAAGTAATGGAACATTTAATTTATTAATATAAAAAGTATATCACTAATAATATATGAATTTGTTCGATTACCATTATATGTGTTAATATATATATAAATGATATAGGTTCGTGAATCTGAGGACAACCTTGCATTGTTCAGTTCCGTCGTATGCATATTTTTACTACAAAATATCGTATTGTGAGTTTCATTACTCCCCTTTTAAATGCTTTTGCAATATATATTTTTGGGACTGAGAATACATGTGTTGCTTTTATAAATATTTTACGAAATAGACACAAGTAATTGAAACTACATTCTAAGGTTGGATTATCGAATCGAATATCACCCTTTTTAGTCTGGTAATCTAAGAATTAGGGAACAGAAACCCTAATTGACGCGAATCCTAAAAATAGATCTATTGGGCCTAACAAACCCCATCCGGGTTACGGATGCTTTAGTACTTCGATTTTATCAGGTCCGATGAGAGTCCCGGAATGATGGGGATATTCTAGATGCATTTTTGTTAATGTCGATTACCAGGTGTTCACCATATGAATGAATTTTAATTCGCGGGTTACGCGTGCTATTATGTACTCGGGTTACGTGTACAATTAAATATCTGAAATCTTGTTGTCTATTAAAATGATGGAAATGAATGATTATGATAAACTAATGAACTCACCAACCTTTTGGTTGACACTTTAAAGCATGTTTATTCTCAGGTATGAAAGAAATCTTTCGTTGTGTATTTGCTCATATTAGAGATATTACTTGGAGTCATTCATGACATATTTCAAAAGACGTTGCATTCGAGTCATCGATTTCATCAAGATTATTATTAAGTCAAATATAGTTGGATGTATTATGAAATGGTATACATGCCGTCAACTTTAAATGTAAAGAAAGTTTGTCTTTTAAAAACGAATTCAATGTTTGAAAAATCTATCATATAGAGGTCAAATACCTCGCGATGAAATCAACTATTGTTAATCGTTTATAATGTATATGAACGGGGCATTTCATAAATCCCTTAGATCATGCGCTAGTACCACTTGTAACAACCCAGAAACTCTTAACGAGAAAACACGACTCTCTTTTTTTTTAAAAACAACCAACATTTCATGTCTGACCATATGCGCGGCGCGCACTATAACATAAAACTTATTCAAAAGCTGGCAACTGACCTGACCACCAGCAAACGGCCATTTGCACGGCGCGCAGGCCTACGCGCGGCGCGCGTTAAAGCTGGGAAAACCACTGCAGCCCTTTTAAGCATAACAACCCTTTTTTCGCCCAACCCGAGTTCCGTTAAACCCCATACCCAATTCCAACACTTTTCAAACATTAAGCAACCGGATTTTTAATCAACAAAAGTACCTTATGACCCATGGGACTCCAACGACCAATAAACACAAGGACATGACAATTTCGACCCGTTTCGTTTAAACACATTAAAAGACCGAGCATGGCGATTGGGATTGCACTACCCAATCATAAGACTAATCCAAAAGCGAAGTCTTCTAAAGTAACCCACATAGTCCACTAATCCCGGCGCTTACCCTTGCCACCACTTCCACGCGAATCTATAAAGATATAAACAACGAGAGGGTAAGCTATGAAAGCTTAGTGAGTATAAACATACTATATACATACATATGCATAAAATGAATACGTACAACCAACACATATAGTAAACACATACCGCATTCCAAGTATAACTAAGCAAAGCTATACATATCGTACCACCAAGCCCAAAACCGTAAGATTTGCTACAACACACAATATATATATACGCATATATAGTATATAACCAATACGACAAGGTTAACCCCTTAACCTTAAACATATGAAGGTTGGCCTAACTACCCGAGCCTTAGTGAGTTCGCACTACCCGAGTTTCACTACCTTCATCACATCACAATCGAGGTTGGCCGAACTACCCGTGCCTTAGTGAATTCGCACTACCCGAGATTTACCACCTCATCAATAGGGATAACTGAACTACCTGCGTCATCGTGAATCCGAACTACCCGAGATTCATCTCCTCAACATCATCAACATTGACGGGGTTGGCCCAACACGCCAACGTGAATCCGTATACTCCAAAGATTCACTACCCCAAGGGTGGTAACCCAAAACGCATAAGCGTACAACATGGACTCAAAACTCTAAGAATCCATCATCTCACCACATGTAGAGTGAATCCGAGCAAGGATCACTCTACCGACCAGCACCCACCATATGCATACATACGTATATAATGTATTTACACTCACCTTAGCGCCTTGATGAATGCAACCGAACAATCCGCAACACGTCAATGGAAAGTACCTATTCCATTATCACATTATAAACAACAAAATTAGGGTGGATTTACAAACCAACCCAATTTGACACTATAAACCCTAATTTTGACCCATTTCAAAATTAGTCAACCAAATACACCCAAATGGGTTCCAACACTTCCATTTTCACTAACACTAGTAATTATACCTAATTTACAAGTCCTAACCATGGCCAAGTTGGTTTCCTACCCAAAACCCACCAACAACCACAATAAACCCGATTACTAGCATTAATAAACTCACTTTAAAGGTTTAAATGGGTTTCTCAACAAATCAAGTTCAAACCCTAACTTGAATATCAAATTAAACAATGAAATTCGGAGTTAGAACTTACCACCACAACCAAAACGTAGCCGTGAATGATTGTGTTGAACAACTTTAATACTCGAGCTTTGGTGAGAATCCGACTCCTTCCTCTCCAAATCAAGCTCTCTCTCTAAACTCTTTCTCTCTCTCTAGATGAAGGTGTGTGAGTGGAAAGAGGTGAAATGAGGATAAGATATGCATTCGATCAGTTTTGAGGCTCAAAAACTGGCCCCCATGTGAATTGACCAAAATGCCCCTTTTAAAACTTTAGAATAACGAACCAGTCTGCCAGCTGTGAGGCTCAACAGCAGGCGCGCGGCGCGCGTTTCTACTGAAGTGAAATTAGGGTCTTACAGTAACCGTGTCGTTTTCTATATATTTCGTTATCCGAAATAAGTTAATCAATTAATATCAACATATTAATTCAAGTAATCCACTAGGATCAAGTATGAATTTAAATCAGTTAATTAATCACATAAAGTTCTATGTAATCACCGTTAAATAATTAACAGACAAGTAACGATAGTAACGAGAAAAGTAGGTGTAAGACCCTAAACCCAAGTGTACAAGTGTACCTAAACATCGATTAATCAAATTGTAGCAAACTGGAACTCACTGTCTGAAATTGAGTGGGTGCGTGCAGCTGATGTGTGCGAGGTGTAGTACGAAATAGTTATTATTTTTTTATACGAAATACGGTACAATTTACAAGTTTTATTTATTTATAGAGTGGATATACCTAAACCTTGCTACAACACTATAGGCAGTGTACCTAATCGTAAAGTAGTGTAGTTTTTAGTAAGTCCGGTTCGTCCACAGGGAACTATCCAAGTTTAACGCTATATTTTTATTAACTATTTTATATTAAAATATATATAATTATATATAGTAATATTATTATAAAAGGGGGTTTTTACCGTTTAATGACCGGTTTGTCGATTTTAAATAAAGCGTAAAGATAAATGACGATAATATATATGACAGAATTTAAATTGCGATAAAGTAAATTGCAGTAATTAAAATGACAGTAAATAAAGGTACGATGAAATATGAAATAAAACAATTATGCTTATTTAAACTTCCGTAACCATGATGTTTGACGTTTTAATTTTAATTAATTGTTACCCGGTTAATTGTCCTTTGTCCTGGTTTATTTGATACCTATTTGGTTTTTGTCCATAATAGTCTATCGGTCATAATTATAAAATGCTCGTCAAATTAACCTTATTTCCGAAGTCAAATATTCCAACTAATTAGGGATTCAAACTGTAACAAGGTTTTAATACTTTGTTTAATGATTACACCAGGTTATCGACTGCGTGTAATCCAAGGTTTTATTACTTTGTTAACAATTACATCAATTATCCTTGTATGTAATCCACTCCTATTTTAATGAGATATGAATATTAATTTACCCACTTGATCAGAATGAATAATCAATTACCCAACCCGAATAATTAATTAAATGATCGTAAACGATGTCATATAAACGTCACTAAATAGGACATTCGTAATCAATTTAATAATTATTAGTTTAACTAATTTGAAGATAGGTTCGACAGGTTCTAATGAGTTGTCGTTCAATTAGACAATACCCCCTACCTATTAATAGTCAATAGTCTAATGTCCACAAGTGTCGGTCTTTTGTCCAAACCTTAATTATGGTACAAAATCTAATAACCCCGTCTTAATATTTAGTCTAACATCACGATTACTTCGGCTCAAATAAGCATAATAATAACTTAGTTACGATACATTAATTTAAAAAGGAAGAACATAGCTTACAGTGATTATTTATCGCGTAGCATTACACGGACAGAATTTCGACTTTAAAACCCGTAAAACATTTCTTACATTAACCCAACTAAACCATAATTTATTATTAATCTTAATTATAATTAAAATTATAATTATATATTACATAGAGAGAAAGAGAGATTGAAAAAGGTCTGCAAAATTCGTCCAAAAACTGCTCGATTTATAGACTTGGCCAGGATTTTCCCTCCATGCGATCGCATGGATTTTAAGCATCCTAGCCATGCGATCGCATGGCCAGCTGGATCCAGCCCAATCACTTTGTTTTCTAGTTTTGCCGACGTTTTATTATATAATATAATAAATATATAATTTTAAGAATTATTTATATATTATATTATATTTATGTGCATAGTTGACTTGTAATTTTAGCTCCGTTGCGTCGCGCGTTGAGAGTTGGCTCAAGTCCAGGTTCCGGATTTTCGAACGTCCTTGCGTACTATTTAATATCTTGTACTTTGCGTTTTGCGGCTTGTACTCTTATCATTTTTAGACGTTTCTCATCAATAAATTGAACCACTTGAATTATATCTTATACATTTGAGCTTTTTGGTCATTTACGTCTTCAAATCGTCGTTTTCTTCTTTTGTCTTCGCACTTATTTATTTAAACGAATATTACATAAAAATAGAACAATTGCAACTAAAAGCTTTACATATTGGAAGGATATTGTGCCTAAATATATGTTCATTTGGAGCACTATCAAATATCCACACACTTGAGCGTTGCTTGTCCTCAAGCAATACAGAACTTAAAATAAAATCACACTTCACTCGAATCACTTTTTTTATTCTCACACTTTATACACCAGTGATTTTGATACGGTGGTATGAACAATGATAATAACGATGTAGTTTACAGTCCCACATGACTATAAAAATTTAGATCCTTTAAGGAAATTGGATCTTTATGAAAACATTTGATCTTTTGAAAATTCATTCTAGATTTTACCCTAGATAAGTTTTCCAGAATAACCCTTCATCGGTGTTTGCAAATTATTTTTGTGGGTTTTGTGGGTTTCAGATATTAAAATTTTAGCTCAAAACTTGCGGTTTTGTGTCACCCACTTGCTAACCTTGAATTAGGAAAGCAACACGTCCAGTATACTTGCTCCGTGTATTACCTTTCGGTAAACTACCGTCCAGTTGTAAAGGAAAGCGTTGAACAAGCAACTATTAAGGCAATGTCCCGTGACATGCTTTTGATTATGGTCTATAACGTGTCGGATGCAATTACTATCCTTTGTAGGAGCAATAGTAAAGATCACCCTATAGTTTTTTTGGTCTGGTACAAGGTCCTGTCTTCGACCATGCTATGCAACCACCGTTCTTACGGTTGACACCCAATTTGGTTCAGGTGACCTAATGAATTCCGGTGAATTCTTAGGATTTTACATTCAATGGTAATGAACGCATTGAAAATAGGTTTTCAGAAAACAAATCGGTTTGTAATTTTGATCAAAATATTTTCTCGTTCAAGCTCGAGTTTAGATATCATTGAATTCCATGAGTTTGTAATTCTCAATCTTTTAAGATCAATCTCAAGGATTGAGTAATATCAGGCTTAAATGCTAATTTTTAATCTTTAAGGAGATTATCCTTTCTGGGAGTCTGGTTCATTAGTCTTATCAAGCTAATTTGCACGGCGCCCTCCCCATTTTACGAGACAGATCCTCTCATGGTTAGGATAAGTCTGACCACTTGGCGACCCTGTTTGATGCCGAGGTCCGTGGATTTCCTACTGATTTTAGAGATGACTTTTCTAGATTTTTCGTCAACCTATCGCTGGTCTGGATGACATGTTCTTGACCTAAATCAAGAAGTGCGTGTCTTTTTTGAAAGACTTTACTTTCTTTTAATGATGGAACTGATTCGTCGTGCAGATTCATCTTTCTTTCAAATATATTACAGTAAATCGGGTAAAACTGATTAGTTTAGTCCAAAGCAAAAGTACCTGCAATAATCTGTACCAAATATGTGATATGTGTTTTAAAGAAATTGGTAAATTCTTCCCACACTTAGCTTTTATTTATTTCTTTCTTTACCTTTTTATTCTCCTCTATTCCATTTTAAATGAATTCTAACATTTTGGGTTGTTACTCCATTTATGTTCTCTCCGAGGTAACAATAATTTCGGTATTATAACCTAGTTTTATCGTTCATAAATATGTATAAACATGATTTTGAATTCATTTAGTTAAAAAAATTTCAAATTTTCACAAAATTTGGCAATTAAACTAAGTGTAAACCCGAGAGAATTTATAACCCTTCCCCACACTTGAGATCATGCAATGCCCTCATTTGCATGAAATCAGACTATAATTATAAATTCATGAGGGTGATTAGTGTAAAAAAGTGATTAAAAATACCCAGTTTGTAATTACTAAGGTCGTCGAATGATAGATGGCACGCCTCATCGTTCATTCCTTTTGTTATAATTTCACATATGTTTTGCATCTTATCGTCAAAATTAGTAGCTTTTGCTGAACTTTAATGTCAGTCTTTGAAAATGCGCTGTTTTACCCTGTTTTGTACATAAGATAAACTACATACATATAATATATATATATATATATATATATATATATATATATATATATATATATATTATAAAAACCTTTATTTATTAAAACAATTTAAATGAATAATTTTTTTAAAAAAAATTTTATTTCCTTTTACTTTAGTTAGTTTCGGTATGTTTACCTAGTCCGTCCCTCGACAAAATTTAAAATTTGTCGTTTTTAAAGCGATTGTTTTAAAAGCAAAGATTTTTGGGTTTTTAAATTTTTTTTTAATACTTTAGATCAATAAAATTAAAAATAATGATAACAAAATTTTTCGCCCCGCCCTCGGGTAAAGCAATTTCGGTTCCATGACCTAGTCTTCAACTTACGACGAATTTTAGAAATCATTTTTTTAAACTTAATGAAATAAAGTAATTTTTGTTTTTAAATTCACACAAAACTTAAATTTAAAAATGCATATTAATTTCATACAAAACCTACAAAACAAAAATTCAGAATGGGGGAAGAAAACTAGTTCTTTAGTGTCTGCTAGTGGAAAAGACCAATCGGATTCCATTCTCGGAACTACACGAGAACAGAACAACTAACTCTAGACAGCATTTTCTTTTTAGAACATCTGAATCTCCCCACACTTAGGTAGCTATGGTGTTGAAATTGTGATTAACTTCATTGTCAATTTCTCTTGGACCATAATCAACTTGCATATCTGTGACTTTTTCTTTAAGCCATTAGTCGGATTCCTGTGTAATATCCACAAATTCAATTAGTTTTGCCTTTTCTTTAGGCGATAGATTAGATACTAACCGGTTACATAACTTAAAGTTTCCCTTGGTTCTAGCATCGCGAATCCGTTTAATAAGTTTCTTCATTGAACTATTAATAACAGGGTCATTTAATTCCGTATCAACAACTGGGTTCTTTGTTATCAGGTCATCATTAGGTGTTACTTCATCTTCCTCACACTTAGGCATTTTATTATTGCTAAGCACTACCGTTGGAGTTGGTAAAACAATATGGTTCTTACCAATCATTTTTGTTGGTTCAACGGTTTTGGTTGGTGGAGATTTAGTCTTTCGATTCACAAAGGTGACCAATTTTTCACCATCACTAAGTGTCATTCTACCCTCTCTTACATCAAATAACGCCCTGATGGACGCTAAGAATGGTCGACCTAAAATTAGAGGAATGTTTGAGTCTTCTTCTATGTCAATGACAATAAATTCGACTAAAAAGGTTAAATTACCCACTTGAACGGGTAGGTTGTCAGCAATTCCAACTGGGTGCCTAATGGTTTGATCAAAGAGTCGAACACTCATTTCCGTTGGACTTAACTCACCTACTCCTAATCTCTTATATAATGAAAAAGGCATAACACTCACACTCGCACCTAAATATGCTAGTGCATCATACATGACACAATCACTAAGTAGACAAGGAACAATAAATTCACTCGGATCACCCAACCTGGGTGGAGGTTTTGGTGGAACTGTTTTCACCGGGTTTACTTTTACGGTTTTTGTTTCTTGCACTTTCTTATTCTTCTTCTTCTTTCCAGAGGTATCACAAACTTTATTACCTATTACTTGCTCATACTCAAATCCTTTTCTTGGAAACGGGATGGGTGGTCTTTATAGTGCCACCACTGGCTTTACATACTTGGGTGGTGGTGTTGTTGTAACTTCTGCATTGTTACTCACGTCTAAAACCTTCCCAACTTCTGGTGCTGATTTTTCCAAATTTGTTGACACCATATTAACATTCTCATTTCGAGGATTTACTTCAGTATTACTCGGTAGCTTTCCTTGTTCCCTCTCACTCATCATGCTAGCAAGAGTACCTACGTGTTTTTCTAGATTTAAAATGGAAGCTTGTTGAGTTCTTAATGACTGATCAAACCTCTCATTTATTTGGGTTTGAGATATAATAAATTGTGTTTGAGATTCCATTAGCTTTGCCATCATTTCTTCTAGATTTGGCTTTTTCTCTTCAGTTTGTTGTGGTGGTTTATACAAGCTAGGTTTTTATTGATTGAAAGTGTTGTTTTGAGTTGGTTGGTTATTCAGACCTTGTTGGTTGTACGAGTTGTTGTTGGGTCCATTTGGATTGTAAAGAATGTTTTGATTTCGATTAAAATTTGGCCTTGGCTGTTGATAATTATTTTGATAATTATTTCCCGGGCTTTGGTTCATGTAGGAAACATTCTCACGTTGTTCCATCATTTGCTCAATGTGACAATCTTTTGTTAAGTGTGGTCCACCGCATTGCTCACAACAGATTTGTATTGCATGAATATCTTTATTCATCTTTTCCATTCGTCTCTCGAAAGCATCTATTTTTGCGGAAATGGAATCAAAGTCATGGCTAGAATTGGCTCTAGCCGCTTTAGATGAACGAAAAATATCTTTTTTCCGGTGCCACTCATGAGAGTGGGAGGCTGTATTATCAATTATCTTGTGAGCTTCAGTTGCGGTTTTCTTCATAATGGAACCACCAGCTGCTATGTCGATGTCTTTTCGTATAGCAATGTTGATACCTTGGTAGAATATTTGTACTATTTGATAAGTGTCTAAACCGTGTTGAGGACATCCTCTCAACAATTTTCCAAATCTTGTCCACGCCTCATATAAGTTTCATTTGGCTTTTGTGTGAACGTAACAATTTCTCCTTGAAGTCTCACGGCTTTGGATGCCGGTAAGAATTGTTTAAGAAATTTTTCAACTAAGACATCCCATATGTCAATCGCCCCTTCAGGTAACGATTCTAACCAATCTTTGGCTTCTCCCTTTAAAGTCCAGGGAAATAACATGAGATAGATCTGTTCATCCTCAACTTCTCTGATTTTGAATAGAGTACAGATCCTGTTAAAGGTTCAAAGATGTTCGTTTGGATCTTCTTTTGGCGTACCACTATATTGGCATTGATTAGTTACCATGTGTAGGATTTGTCCCTTGATTTCATAATCTGGTGCATTAATGTCTGGCTTAATAATGGCGTAACCTTGGCCAGTGCGTTTAGCTCGCATTCGGTCTTCCATACTTAGAGGTTCCGGATTTTCCATGATTGAATTTGTTGAATCTGAATCACTAGAGGATTCTGATTTAATGGTTTCTTCCTCGACAATCTCTGGATGAGTGATTTGTGGTTCAGGAGGAATGATTAGTGGTTCAGGATCTCTGAATTGTCCCTGAATATCCTCCGGATTCTCAATTGTGAGGTCGGGTTCAAAAAATGGATAATCGGAAATTTGAATTAGAGTACTTGGTCGACTGGATGACGATTCTAAAGAAAAATCAACGGTGAAAATATTGGCTAGATGTCTTGATCGAGTTACAGGTGGTGAACGTATGAAAGGTGGTGAACGTTTTGCTCGGTGCATTCACAGAATATCCTATTAGTTATAAAAGAAATAAAAAATTATTTAAAGTTATCAAATTAATAGACTTTTCTGCTTTTGACCACGTTTCAAATAGCCAAAAGATGTAGCAGGGAGCCAGAACCCTTTAAATCGGAAGCTCACAACTCAACCACTAACAAATCTAACTATTACTACGAATCAGAAAATTTTGGATGTCTATCAATTTAACCACTTAAAATAATTTTTCGTCGAAGTTTTGAAATAAAAATCTATGTCCTAAAAACTAGAGCGGCGAGAAATAAGAAAGAAAAAGAGCGCGTCGGAAAACGTCGAAAAGGTCGAAAAATAATAAAAAGAACGTAGCGCGTCGAAACTTAAAAGTCTAAAAACTAAAATTTAATACTTACATCTAAAGGTATTAAAGCTTAAAAGGAATTCTATATCCAAAACGGCAATAACTTAAAAAGTACTAAAATCTTAAAACGGCGTCGCAAAATTCTAAAGCATCTAAGTCTTAGTCTAAAGAAAAAGCACTTAAGGGATTTTACGGCAAAACCTAAAAACTAGAAATATAAAAATAACTACGGCAAAATACTATATCTTAAAACTAGTTACGAGCGATAAAAATACAAATTACGTACTAAATAATAAAAATATACAATTTATAAAAAGAGACAAAAAATGATAAAATTACTAATTTTTATAAAAATATTATTTTTATATTATTATTTTATAAAAGTATTAATTTTATATAATTAATTAAAACTATAATAAACTTAATATTACAATTTAAATAATAAAACTTAAAACTAATATTAAAAAGTAATTAATTAATTAAAACCTAATTAGGGTTTAATAATAATAATAATTATTAAAACTTAACCCTAATTCGATGGATCCAAGGTACCAGGCCTGTCAAATCACTCCATGCGATCGCATGGAGTGCTAGTTAAAATTTCATGCGGTCGCATGAATTAGGAAATCGGGCCAGATTGTTTGGGCTGCTACAGTGTAGCACGTTTATAGTTTATTTTTATTTTTGATTTTTAATATTCTGTTTTATATTTATATAAAGTATTTATATAAAATAAATAAAAACTTATATTTTTAAAAAAAATACTTATTAGTTTTAATTTTTAACAAAAGAAAAACAAAAATATAAACTTTTTAATTTAAATAGAAATATATTTTTCTTTTATATTTTTGTATTTTAAAACTTATATAAAATTATATTTTTACAAAAATAGCTTAAAAACTAATATATTTTTTTTAATAGCGTTTCGCTTTCGGCTTTGATGAATCTCCCCGGCAGCGGCGCTAAAAATACTTGATGTGTGCGAGGTGTAGTACGAAATAGTTATTATTTTTTTATACGAAATACGGTACAATTTACAAGTTTTATTTATTTATAGAGTGGATATACCTAAACCTTGCTACAACACTATAAGCAGTGTACCTAATCGTAAAGTAGTGTAGTTTTTAGTAAGTCCGGTTCGTCCACAGGGAACTAGCCAAGTTTAACGCTATATTTTTATTAACTATTTTTATATAAAAATATATATAATTATATATAGTAATATTATTATAAAAGGGGATTTTTACCGTTTAATGACCGGTTTGTCGATTTTAAATAAAGCGTAAAGATAAATGACGATAATATAAATGACAGAATTTAAATTGCGATAAAGTAAATTGCAGTAATTAAAATGACAGTAAATAAAGGTACGATGAAATATGAAATAAAACAATTATGCTTATTTAAACTTTCGTAACCATGATGTTTGACGTTTTGATTTTAATAAATTGTTACTCGGGTTAATTGTCATTTGTCCTGGTTTATTTGATACCTATTTGGTTTTTGTCCATAATAGTCCATCGGTCATAATTATAAAATGCTCGTCAAATTAACCTTATTTCCGAAGTCAAATATTCCAACTAATTAGGGATTCGAACTGTAACAAGGTTTTAATACTTTGTTTAATGATTACACCAGGTTATCGACTGCGTGTAATCCAAGGTTTTATTACTTTGTTAACAATTACATCAATTATCCTTGTATGTAATCCACCCCTGTTTTAATGAGATATGAATATTAATTTACCCACTTGATCAGAATGAATAATCAATTATCCAACCCGAATAATTAATTAAATGATCGTAAACGATGTCGTATAAACGTCACTAAATAGGACATTCGTAATCAATTTAATAATTATTAGTTTAACTAATTTGAAGATAGGTTCGACAGGTTCTAATGAGTTGTCGTTCATTAGACAATACCCCCTACCTATTAATAGTCAATAGTCCAATGTCCACAAGTGTCGGTCTTTTGTCCAAACCTTAATTATGGAACAAAATCTAATAACCACGTCTTAATATTTAGTCTAACATCACGATTACTTCGGCTTAAATAAGCATAATAATAACTTAGTTATGATACATTAATTTAAAAAGGAAGAACATAGCTTACAGTAATTATTTATCGCGTAGCGTTACACGGACAGAATTTCGACTTTAAAACCCGTAAAACATTTCTTACATTAACCCAACTAAACCATAATTTATTATTAATCTTAATTATAATTAAAATTATAATTATAATTATATATTACATAGAGAGAAAGAGAGATTGAAAAAGGTCTGTAAAATTCGTCCAAAAACTGCTCGATTTATAGACTTGGCCAGGATTTTCCCTCCATGCGATCGCATGGATTTTAGGCATCCTGGCCATTCGATCGCATGGCCAGCTGGATCCAGCCCAATCACTTTGTTTTCTAGTTTTGCCGACATTTTATTATATAATATAATATATATATAATTTTAAGAATTATTTATATATTATATTATATTTATGTGCATAGTTGACTTGTAATTTTAGCTCCGTTGCGTCGCGCGTTGAGAGTTGGCTCAAGTCCCGGTTCCGGATTTTCGAACGTCCTTGCGTACTATTTAATATCTGGTACTTTGCGTTTTGCGGCTTGTACTCTTATCAATTTTGGACGTTTCTCATCAATAAATTGAACCACTTGAATTATATCTTGTACATTTGAGCTTTTTGGTCATTTGCGTCTTTAAATCCTCGTTTTCTTCTTTTGTCTTCGCACTTATTTATTTAAACGAATATTACATAAAAATAGAACAATTGCAACTAAAAGCTTTACATATTGGAAGGATGTTGTGTCTAAATATATGTTCATTTGGAGCACTATCAGCAGCGCACCTTCAGGTGTGCGCTCGATCCCAGCGACAGTTTTCTGCTTTTATATTTTGAGTTAAATGAAGGGCATTTTGGTCTTTTCACTTGAGGCCGGATGTGTAGCCATATAATCAGTTTGGGATCTAGTTTTGGATCATATTTCAAATCCACAAACACTCTCATTTCTTAGAGAGAGAGAGATTTCTAGAGAGAGATTTGGTGATTTGGAGAAGAAGGAGCTTGAATCGATCAAAAGCTCAAGTTTTAAAGTTGTTCATCTCACTCCTAACTACGTTGTGGTAGTATTGGTAAGTTCTAACTCCGAGTTTTCTTAGTTTGATTAGTGTTCATAATTGGAGTTTTGATTTGGGTGTTCTTGAGTAAACCCACTAGTTGATAATTGGGTGATTGAGCTAGTAAATGGTATTGATAACCACTGTTGGTGGGTTTTGGGTTGGATGATGAAATTATTAATTGATAATCATGTTTGGATGTGAAATCACTTGTTAACTTAGGTTATAAGTGATTATTAGTGTAAACTTGCAAATGGGTGTTTTGACTTGAGATTAGGTCAAAATGGGTTTTGTGTAAATTGATGCAAGTAATGTGTTTTGGTGATGAAACCTTTAGTAAATGGATTGTTGGAACATAATCACTAGTCGATTGTGATTATGGGTGTTTCGGGTAAAATTTGACTTAGTCAAATTGGAAGTAAGTGCAATTGAGTTAATATTGCACTTATTGGTATTTTGGTTATAGGCTAGAATGTTTGGCTTATTTGTTGTAAATTACTTAGGTAATTTGCATTTGGACGATTAGGAGCTCAAGCGGGATTGCTTTTCAAGTAATCAAGGTGAGTGGAATATTTATACGTTTATGTATATAATTTAGTTGCTTGCGTGCGACGTGGTAAGTGACATCCGTTAGGATTCACTTTTCGTGGACCACAATTGAGTTGGGAAAATATAGTGAGTGATATCCGTGTGGATAGCTCTTCGTTGGCTATATTCGTTTAGTGTATGTGGCGAGTGATAAACGTTTGACATATCGCTTTTTGTCGGCCACGTGTGTATGTGTGTGTTTGGAATGTGGTGAGTGATTTCTGTAAGGAATGACTCTTTGTCGACCACAATTGGAGTTGAGGCATGTGACGAGTGATAAATGTTTGACCTATCGCTCTTCGTCGGTTACATGTTAGTATTGGTTATGTAGCGAGTGATAAACGTTTGACCTTTCACTCTTCGTCGGCTACATGCGTGCGTTTGGATATGTGTCTAGTGGTTAATGTTTGACCTATCACTCTTCGTCGGTCACATGTGTATATTTGGTTTTGTGGCGAGTGATTAATGTTTGACCTATCGCTCTTCGTCGGCCACATGTGTGTTTGGGTAAGTGGTGAGTGTTATCCGTTTAGGGATTCGCTCTTCGTTGTCCATTTATCGTAGGATGGTAAGCGGTTACGCTTTTCGTCGCCCATCCTTTTGATTGATGTAAGTGTTAACGTTTCGGTTGCAATTTTCGTCGGCCTCATGGTGCGTAGTGACGAGTGGTTAACGATTTTGACCTACCGCTCTTCGTCGGTCACGTACGCATTGCGATGGTTGGTGAGTGGTTAACGTATTTGACCTACCGCTCTTCGTCGGCCAACATCGTGTCGAATGTCGACATTGTGGATATTTGGGTTGGGTATGTGTTATTAGCATTGTACGTTAATTATTCGTTATTCGTTTATTGCGGTTTGCTAATGTTATTGTGTTGTTTGTGTAGGTTTATGCAAGTGATTGAATTATGTATGTATGTGTATAAGTATTGCATTCACTAAGCATTAGCTTACCCTCTCGTTGTTTACATTTTTAGGTTCGGAGGCGGACGTGGCAAGGGTATGCTCGGGATTAGATGATTTCCCCTTTTGATGCTTGCTTGGATTACTTTTGGTTTCGACTTAAGATTGGGTAGTTTATCCCCAAACATCATGCTCGTGGTTGTGTTTGGAACTTAAACTCATGTAGTCGAAAACTTGTATTTTGTACGAAAGTCGTAAAACGGCCGATGTGGGCCCGGTGACGTAAACCTTGTTTTATTATTGAAACGTGTTAGTTTTACATATTAGAAAATGTTGTGAAAAGCATTTTGTCTAAAAGTGTAGGGAAGTGGGAGATCTTTAATCGAAAAATGACAAAACTGGATTAGTCGCGGTGTTAAGTACACTAATGGATTTTGTGGTGAAATGCAATTTCGGTTAAATTGTATGTATTGTGGCAAGTGCTATCCAATTGCGAGGATTCACTTTTCGTTGGCCACGGTTGGAGCGTGATAAGTAGTAAGTGTTATCCATTAGGATTCGCTTTTCGTCGGCTACTTATTGGTGTGTGGAATGCGTTTTCCGTTAGGAAATCGCTTTTGTTTGGCCATGTGTGAGGAGAGGTAAGTATGATCCGTAAGGATGCACTTTTTGTCGGCCTTTTGTTGCGTAGTGGTAAGTGGTTAACGCTTGATCTCCGCTTTTCGTCGGCCACGTACGCGTGTGAATGTGGGGCAAGTGGTATTCGATCGTGAGGATTCACTTTTCGTCAGCTCCATTGTATTGTTTGTTGGCCATATTATTGGTATGTTGTTACTTTAGCAATGTACATGATAAGGGTACGCTAAAGGGATTGCTAACTTGGTACGAGGCTTGGGAATGTTAGCTTGTTTTTGTCATGCGGTCGAGGCGCGAGTTCGTTTCGGATTGGGAATGAAGCGAGACTTAGTGCTCGGTTTGGTAGAATTGGTAAATCACGGATGATGATTTAAATCTGAAGGGTAACTTTGGAGTAAAGTCACCTAAGGGAGTTGTGCGAAATCTTCGAATTTGATGGAATTGTTGTGGACATCGAGTTTGGACGTATGTCGGGGGACCATGGATCGTGGTTCCTGTTAGTTAAGTGGCGAGGATCACGGGGACGTGATCCAATTTAAGTGGGGGAGAGTTGTAAGACCCTAAACCCAAGTGTACCTAAACATCGATTAATCAAACTGTAGCAAACTGGAACTCACTCTCTGAAATTGAGTGGGTGCGCGCAGCGCACCTTCAGGTGTGCGCTCGGAGCACTGTCCCAGCGACAGTGTTTTGCTTTTCTATTTTGAGTTAAATGAAGGGCATTTTGGTCTTTTCACTTGAGGCCGGATGTGTAGTCATATTATCAGTTTGGGATCTAGTTTTGGATCATATTTCAAATCCACAAACACTCTCATTTCCTAGAGAGAGAGAGAGATTTCTATAGAGGGATTTGGTGATTTGGAGAAGAAGGAGCTTGAATCGATCAAAAGCTCGAGTGTTAAAGTTATTCTTCTCACTCCTAGCTACGTTGTAGTAGTATTGGTAAGTTCTAACTCCGAGTTTTCTTAGTTTGATTAGTGTTCATAATTAGAGTTTTGATTTGGGTGTTCTTGAGTAAACCCACTAGTTGATAATTGGGTGATTGAGCTAGTAAATGGTATTGATAACCATTGTTGGTGGGTTTTGGGTTGGATGATGAAATTGATTAATTGATAATCATGTTTGGATGTGAAATCACTTGTTAACTTAGGTTATAAGTGATTATTAGTGTAAACTTGCAAATGGGTGTTTTGACTTGAGATTAGGTCAAAATGGTTTTGTGTAAATTGATGCAAGTAATGTGTTTTGGTGATGAAACCTTTAGTAAATGGGTTGTTGGAACATAATCACTAGTCGATTGTGATTATGGGTGTTTCAGGTGAGATTTGACTTAGTCAAATTGGAAATAAGTGCAATTGGGTTAATATTGCACTTATTGGTATTTTGGTTATAGGCTAAAATGTTTGGCTTATTTGTTGTAAACTACTTAGGTAATTTGCATTTGGACGATTAGGAGCTCAAGCGGGATTGCTTTTCAAGTAATCAAGGTGAGTGGAATATTTATACGTTTATGTATATAATTTGGTTGGTTGCGTGCGACGTGGTAAGTGACATCCGTTAGGATTCACTTTTCGTGGACCACAATTGAGTTGGGAAAATATAGTGAGTGATATCCGTGTGGATAGCTCTTCGTTGGCTATATTCGTTTAGTGTATGTGGCGAGTGATAAACGTTTGACCTATCGTTCTTTGTCGGCCACGTGTGTATGTGTGTGTTTGGAATGTGGTGCGTGATTTCTGTAAGGAATGACTCTTTGTCGACCACAATTGGAGTTGAGGCATGTGACGAGTGATAAATGTTTGACTTATCGCTCTTCGTCGGTTACATGTTAGTATTGGTTATGTAGCGAGTGATAAACGTTTGACCTATCACTCTTCGTCGGCTACATGCGTGCGTTTGGATATGTGACGAGTGGTTAATGTTTGACCTATCACTCTTCGTCGGTCACATGTGTATATTTGGTTTTGTGGCGAGTGATTAATGTTTGACCTATCGCTCTTCGTCGGCCACATGTGTGTTTGGGTAAGTGGTGAGTGTTATCCGTTTAGGGATTCGCTCTTCGTTGTCCATTTATCGTAGGATGGTAAGCGGTTACGCTTTTCGTCGGCCATCCTTTTGATTCAGGTAAGTGTTAACGTTTCGGTTGCACTTTTCGTCGGCCTCATGGTGCGTAGTGACGAGTGGTTAACGATTTTGACCTACCGCTCTTCGTCGGTCACGTACGCGTTGCGATGGTTGGTGAGTAGATAACGTATTTGACCTACCGCTCTTCGTCGGCCAACATCGTGTCGAATGTCGACATTGTGGATATTTGGGTTGGGTATGTGTTATTAGCATTGTACGTTAATTATTCGTTATTCGTTTATTGCGGTTTGCTAATGTTAATGTGTTGTTTGTGTAGGTGTATGCAAGTGATTGAATTATGTATGTATGTGTATAAGTATTGCATTCACTAAGCATTAGCTTACCCTCTCGTTGTTTACATTTTTAGGTTCGGAGGCGGACGTGGCAAGGGTATGCTCGGGATTAGATGATTTCCCCTTTTGATGCTTGCTTGGATTACTTTTGGTTTCGACTTAGGATTGGGTAGTTTATCCCCAAACATCATGCTCGTGGTTGTGTTTGGAACTTAAACTCATGTAGTTGAAAACTTGTATTTTGTACGAAAGTCGTAAAACGGCCGATGTGAGCCCGGTGACGTAAACCTTGTTTTATTATTGAAACGTGTTAGTTTTACATATTATAAAATGTTGTGAAAAGCATTTTGTCTAAAAGTGTCGCGAAGTGGGAGATCTTTAATCGAAAAATGACAAAACCGGACAGAACTGATCAGGCCTTGTGCGCGCCGCGCACCTTATCTGTATAAAAAAAAATATTTCGCGTTTAAGGTTGGATAACGGGTTGGGTTGTTACAGTAGGGTTGTTACAATCAAATTCGGTGAAATGCTAAATACACAAAGATTCGGTGATTTTTCTATTAACCAAGATTCCCTGATAGTTGAATCACAGTAACAAACAGCAGCAACAGTTAAATTATAGAATTCAATGGATTCTTCAACTCCAATTTTTGATTGAATCGAATCTCCAAATCGATTACAATGCTCTTATGCACCTTTGATTAGTACTCGAAGATAAGAATCAAAAGCAAAAACAACAATTAAAAATAGAAATCATGAATATTGACATGCTTGGTTACCAAGTGTAGGAACCTAAAAGTATGAATATCGTATGATTGTGATGAAGATTGATATGATTATGGTATGAAGATTGTATGAGGATTAAGAAAAAAAAATCCATTAGTGATATGAAGATCGTATGAAGATTGAGAGAAAAAGCTCATATATATATATATATATATATATATATATATATATATATATATATATATATATATAGTGGTAGGATCAAGGGGGAAGTAACCAATCGGGGGGAAACAAATTTTTTTTTCGTTTTTTGAAAAAACTTTGTTCACGAACATTATAGATTGGATGAAAATATGAACATTTAATAAAGACACTTTGTGATAAATGTTTTTATTTTGGCGGGAAAACTCTCGAAGAATTAATATATAACAATTATCGTGTTTTTTGAGCGTATGTTGAGGTTTTAGATATTAGGGTTTATAGGGTTTAGATATTAGGGTTTAGAATTTTAGGGTTTAGATTTAGGATTTAGATTGAGTTTTTAACACGAAAGGTTTAAGGGTTAGGATTTAGGGTTTTGGGTTTACGGACTAAAAACTCAAAACACTAAACCCTAAACTCTAAATCGAGCTAAAGTTTACTTCACAAAACGTGAAAAAAAAAAGTTAACATTCTTCACGATCAATGTTATCTTGAATGTTATTTTTGTCGATCGTTTTCCCGCCTAAATAATAACATTCATCACGAAGTGTCTTTTTTCAATGTTTATATTTTCGTGTGATCTTGATGCCTAAAAAAATATTCCAAAAAAATGAAGAAAAAAAAAATATTTTGCTTCCCCCCGATTATGGCTCTCAACACAATCTACGCAATTCCAGAATTCCAACACGATTTATTTATAACAGCGGATGACGGTGATTTTGATCGTGTTTGAAATCAAACGTTTCTTTAAATCCCTAATTAATTTATTCACAAAAAATCAATAAAAGCTTAGCTCTCAGGCTCATTGAACCCTAATTCCCAATCTTATGGAACAAACGATTGTTCACACTCCAATTAGTAACGTTGGTCGCAAACAACAATCAAATAGAAATCGTCAAGGTTTCAAATTTCGCTATTTAGGGATTAATCGGTCAGGACTTTAAAAGGATTAAACGGCAATTCAAGGATTAATCGGATTGTATCTTTATATATTCAAATAATATATTTAAAAATTATATGTGTAACTATAAAAAAATCATAAACATAAACATAAAGTTTAACATAATTGTCTAAAATCGTTCATTTTGTTTAAAAACTCTAAAATTTTAGTTTAAATTCATGTTAGAATGTTGACAAATTTTGACTTTAATCAATAAACTTATATTGACCCATTAATCGACGTTCAATGATTAATAAAACGGATTTTAAAAAAATTGAACGGACTGCTCTTTAAAAGTGAGTAATTGAAGATTAATCGGGGTTTTTTACAACAATGAAAATAGTAACTTTAGACGTTACCATGTTAAATCAATCTCATATAATTAGATTAGAATATAAATATAAATTAATGATTAAAAAATCAACGAAGAAACCATGAATTGGGTGGAGAAACATCTGGAGAATACAAAATGGAGACACCTAATTTGCATAGAGGTTTTTAGCACTAAAAGAAAATAAAGGAAAATTACCGAAAAGTGCAACTCTAAACATAACTAATCAACGGAAAGCTACCAAGCCTATATCACCCAACTATAAAATCACAAATAAACTTTACAAAATTAAGCACTAAAATGACAACCTAAGGTTTGGTTGTTATTTATATGTATTTATAATTATAATATTAAACCAACTTGATTTAATTTAGGTGACACAATGATAGTTCACGAGAGTTTGGTGGTCGATATCACATGATGGAAACCAAACATTCGTATATTTCGGGATCCAATATTGGCCCCCATCCAAATGGTGGTCCGAAACTGCAATTTGGATTGATCCGTTATGACACCAAATTTTCCATGTTATCCTCCTTATCATTTATTTTAAATTTCTCAATTTTATAAATTTCTCATTTTCTCCTAAAATAACTAAAAAATATGTGACACATAATACCAAGGTTGTAAAAGTCGCGAGTCGGGGACGCATCGGTCGAGACCTAAAAAGGACGCTTCGGCCAAGTCGGGGACGCGTAGGGGACGCATCGATCGTTGACCAACGTTGACTTTATTTATAATTTCTTAAATATATATTTATATATGTATAAAATAGTTGATTATGTACCATAAATTTCTTAAATAAGAACCTGAATTTAAATACAATCAAACTTCAAACTCAATTAATGTTACTAAGTACATAATCAGTAAGGACACAGAGAAAAGGGCGGCCCAAAAAATGAAAACAAACCCTAATTTTAAAACATATCACATCTTGACGAAAATTTGACTGACTTTGACCGTTTTTGACCAACTTTGACTGTCTTTGACAGACTTTGACCGAACTTTTAGCTTTGACCGTCTTTTGAGTCGTTTTAAAAAAAACGGGACGGAGAACCCAAAAAACGACGCATCGGCCGACGCGTCAGCCAAGTCGGCCGACTTTTACAACACTGCATAATACTCGTAAATACATTTTCTTGTATATTACCAGTAAACTTATTATTGCATATTTAATATTCAAGTTTTAGTGTTTAAACAAGTGGAATATTTGACGCGTGGATAATTAAGAATGGTCACAATACCTCACGTCGAACCAGATCATACTTCAAACACTTGTTTCGGTCAAATAATGATACGTTTAATGATGATATGCTTAAGTCTTAATACAACATTTCCACCTTCTCCATTATTAGATTTCGTTCAGATGGTCATTAACTTATTATTAGTTTTGATTTTGTGGATAATCGATTAATATTAATTAATAATCCTCTCTAACTATTAAAACAAAGCCTATATTAGTTAATATACTTTCATAAAACTCCTTTCAAATTAAATCCCATCCCTTAAAAAAATTGATCTAATGGCTAGGATTCATCTTAGCTTGGACTAATCTATCTAAGTTAAGATTAACTGTGTTTATCTATTTAACCCTTAAACTGACAGCAGTTACTCACTCCTAAACCTAACACGCTCTCAAAACCGTTCCCACTCAAAATTACTCATACTATCATCTGTTTCTTTTTAACCCTAATTCACCACCACATTCAGCGATTGGATTTCATCATAAATTCAATCGAAAAATTTAGGGTTTCGATTCAAACAAAGTGATACTCCTATGAAGGTTTCGATTCAAACCTATGATACGTACGAAATTCACATAACTTCTATCGCAATTGGAAACCCTAAGTTCATAATCAGGTAACAGGCATCCCATTTTGTGTCAGAATTTACTAATAATTCGTGATAGTTGTTCCAAATTCTCTCTATTCTCGCCTCATTCCTATCATCGCCTTCAGTCTACGAATTACGGAATTCAAATCAAGAAATCATCCGTTCATAATCGCGGGTGAGTTATCCTGTCTTAATGCTTCGATCAATAGCGTTTTCATGTATCGGGTGTTTTGTTTTTTGTTTCAAAGATCAGTTTCCTGTACTTAGGTTTAAAATTGAGAGTTCTAAATTCTCAAAGATCGAATCAGGTATTCATAATTCGCAATTCGTTATTCATTATACAATTACTTTAACTCAATTCAATGTAAAATTACAGATTGAAGATCGATGTATTCCTATTTCAAGCGATTTTTGAAGATACTATTTACATGATTAAAAACCCTGAATTTTGTTTCTGTTCGTTACTTTATCAGATTAAAAACCCTAAACTTTTGTAGGGTTGATTCATAGTTGGGTCATCGAATTGATTTCGGATTCTAAAAACGACATCAGGTATGCTTTATTGATTTTCGATTTATGTTTAACGAACATATCTAATATTTGTGATACAAGTTTATACACATCGATCTATGGACCGATCCTTCAAATATATTTAATTTTATTTATTTGATCTTGGATAGACAGAGAATGCTAATTTTTTTATTTAAATATCCATGTTTAAGGACTGAATGCTAAATTTGGTTTACATTTCAGGTATTTGATAAAATGCTTGAATGAAATAGTTTGGACATGGCTCTAATAGATAATATAGCATTCAATCAGGTATGCGTTTTTTTCTTGACCGGATCATATTGAATAATCATGTATGGCTATAATAGTTTGGACAACAAATATACAAGGCTATACAACTATGTTTTGGATAAAAAATAGGTGTTTTGGTTCAACTGAATTTGAGTTTTTTTTTTAATTTTATTTTGAAAATATAGGGTTACTTGGATCATTCTAAATAAAAGGCCCGTCTTTGGTTACCTAGGAAGGTAAATTCGGAGTTCTGAACGGTCGAAGTTTGATTTCTCACAAGATTGAACAAGAGCTTGACAGCTTGAATTGATTCTTTGTCGCTGCGGTTCAGGTATTCAATTGCCACAAACTTAATTCTCTAAATATAGATGTAAACGTTTTGTGGTTTATATATTTATTTCAGTTATCAAAGAATATTTTCTTCCAAGTCCAACATCAGATTGCATAAAGTTTACAAGTCTTTGATTTTTCCCATAATATTTTAGTTTCCGATCAAATAATCTCGCGTTTTGAATTATGTATTGGCCTTTAATATCTTGATCGGATTGTCTAATTTGGTATTCGGTCTGCAAAGGTACCCCGAAATCAGTTTTACGATTGATGGGCTTAAAGAGGTCGACATTATACCATTTGAAGAGCCATTTGCAGGTACAATGAAAGTTTTGTACTTTAAGCATAGATTAATGATGTGATTTTTTACACCATGTAATCGTTGTCAATTGTGGTGGACTTGAAAGAATTTACTGGGACTTTTTATTATTTTCAATCAAGTGTGAGAGCTGCAATATTGGTAGTGATTAGTAGATACTACATGCAACATTAGGTTTGTACGCCATGTGTACTTTTAATTGAACATACTGATGTTTATACGTTTAAGGGTTTCACAATATAGAAGGCAATTTTTTGTTTTTGTTACAAATTATATAACTTACTCATCAGAAAATTTGGTAGCAGTAAGTAAATATTGGTGCACCTACTGCATATGGTCAACCGTGGAGAATGGAATCCTTGCATTCTGAGAAGAAACACATGTGGCCAGGCGATATGGAATGTGCTTTATTTGTCGTCCATCACATTCTTGAATTAAAGCCCTCTCAGCCAACATTAGCAAATATTCGTAATTGCCACTTTTATTTAACAAGATTATCTTTAGATTTTTTATTTATAAATTCTTCGCTATTTACATATAAGCTTTCCAGATTTGAACAATCATGGTGAAGAACTTGTTTGCCTTGATCCTCGACAATTTCTTTTTTAATGGGTAAAGTCCACACATCATTGATCAAGTTTCAGTAGGCAAGCATGGGTCTGGTATCTTTACGTCCAGATAAAAAAGTCCAATTCTTGAACAGATATTTGAGGTATTTCCATCGGGATATGGCTTATTTTAAGAGTTTACATCAAATGATATAAGCGTTAACATATTTTGTTTCATCGAATGAGACTGTATCAGCTCAAGCGATTACCAAGTTACCCAACCCGTCCATTTTGACAGGGTAACTTTCAGCTCATTATAGCTTACTAAAGGGACCATAGATTTAAGTGTGTATTCTAATAAGAAAGGCATTAATACTGGTCTTTATTTTTTTCAGCCTGTATCTTGCAAGTCCCGATTTAGAAAATTATCATTCGACGACACGCCTCTTCTAGCCATTTTACTCGGCGAATACCGATTAACCAGAAATTGACGGAAAATCATTTTACAGGTACTGTTTCTAATTGTTTAATTTGATTCAGTTATATACCATTATTGTTTTTATGTTCTTTACTATTATTGATCGGCATTGTTATTGGTAGTGGGTATGGCTTTATTTGTACAGATATTTGGATGCTGGAATATTGAACATTGTCTGCAAATCCGTTTTTAACAAAGCTAACGACACGCCGGCATTTGGTCATTTTTTATATAGGTAACAATGCCACACTGCTCCGTTTCTTAAAAAAAAGAGGCTCGCAAAATATTTTTATAGATGATTTATGTTTTACGCTTTGTACTTCCTATCAGCATGTATGCCGAGTCTTTTAATTTTATTATCGATGACTTATTGTGTTGTGAATAATGTAACTACAATATCATGTTTTTCGTTTAAAAATTATCGGAGACATTCGAAAGCTTTTATTGCCACACCTACAAATAGGTATTGAAACAAAAAATGCAAGAGTTTGAAATGCCATCAACAGCCGTTTTGTTAATTACGGTATGTATCTAACATCCCATATATTATATTGATCTGTTTTTTTATTATGCTGCTCAACTATTGCAACAGTTGTCAATACTGCAGAAATTCTTAAGAACAGTGGATTCGACATTAAGAGAGCAAGTATTTGTCTGTCTGTTATTTGTCAAGTGTTTCTCTTTTAATGTGAAACTTCATATAAGTCTAAAGTTTAAAAAGAATAAATATTATATTAGTGAAACAAGTCATTAGTTCATATACAAGAATTTTTTATTCATAAATGTTCTTATTGCCAATCAAAGAAATCACCAGGTTCATATAGTAGTCAAGTTTGACTCTTTCAAAACAAAGGTCTTCTTTCCTATTTGAATCCCTTCATTTCCACCAGCTTCATAGTAGTTCAGTTTCTAATATATATATTTGTTCTGGTTTTTCAGTTTGAGTCAAAAGTTGGTAACTTTATCAAATTATACCAACACAATTGCTCTGGGTAAACACTGAGTTAAAATTTGAAAGGAAATCCATCCACATTACTACATTTAATCCTTTAGTTGAGAAATTTTAACATGCAAAATTCAAAGAATATTTCTTGAATTGATAGTATAACTCGAGTTTATGCTATGTATGCATCAGTTTAAGAGGTGTTTGGATATATTTTTAACTTGATTATTAAGAGTCTTATGAATTAGTATTTCCAGGTATTTTTTTTACATTTGAGTAGCAAAGTTTTTATTTATATGTATATATGACAACTATTAAGCGAGTTAAATGATTTGGCGTGTGCGTTGCAGCCCTAATGCACAATAGTCGTACCCCATATGTGCGCCTTATTGCATTTTTACACTTGCCCGATTGCAGCCCTGCTGACTGTTGTTTTAGAGTTTTTTGGTGAAAATATCGTGATTTACACTTGCCTAATCGTAGCACTGTTGCCTCAAACTCTGTTTTGGCGATAAGTGATTTAGAAGAATGGGATCATTAGTGTGCATGAGAGACCATTTCTATACATTTGGTAATTTACTTTTTACGTGTTCTTCACGATTGAATATATTATTTTGTTTATTTTAACTCGGGTTTTGTAAATAATATTTAGTTTATTAGGGTTTTGTAATTGATTTTGTTTATATGGATTTCACAGCGGCGTGTCACAACCTGTTCATCACCGCTTATCTGATTTTTCAATACGAAGCTGATAGGTTATTATTGAGGTAATATTTATACTTTGGATTTTTTACTATTTCTTTCTTAATATCTAATCCGCGCTTGAAGCCAATAGACATGTCGTTGGAATTAGAAGCTCAAAATCAACATCTGGTATGTTATTTTTGTTCTGTGTGGAAGTTAAATTTACGATCTCTTCCATTATTTACTTTTATCAAAACTCTTCTTTAATCCTTTATTACCTCACGATTCAAAGGATGAATAATCGTTATATCAAAACATGAATGCATGCTTTTTATGATTTACATTCGACATTTTAATTGTGGGTTTAATTGACTTGCGATTTGTACATTTAGTGTAGTGTTTCTTTCTTAGATTCATGATTTGACATCTATGGTGTCCAAGATTTTGCTTTACCATTTTCTGTTTATGATGTTTTTGCTTGGCCCAAAGCATCTGTGTACTCGTGATCTAACTAAATACTGAATAAGTTATATGCTTTAGCTATGAAAAAAGTGGTTAAATAGGTTGTAGGTATTTCAAATCTTTTAAGGTCACTTTCACCAATGTAGCCCATTTTGACATTCTGACAGAATATCCAAATATCCAGGTGTAACCAACTTCACGAGGTTACTAATTTGACATGTTAGATGTCAAATTTATGAGAAAGGGCAACTTGGTTTTTGGTATATAATATATTGAAGAATGGTATATCTTTAAAATGAAGTTCTTGGATGCTATTCTGAAGCTTTTGAGCAAATTCGTCCAGGTATACAAAGTCTGTTAAACTTATCTCTTTTAGTAATCTTTTTGGTCTAATATCATTATTGATCAAATTCTTAGGAAAACAATCCAACTAATTAGAAAAAGGAACATTGTACATGGAGTTTGTAGTGTATTTTTAGCTGAATCTCGAATAAAAAGTTAGACTAAAATGACATTAAAGTACAACTCCTGAATGACATGCTTGGACGAATTAACCCAACTGCTAACCATAGCTTTTAGTGGTTAGCAGTGTATTTTAGCTTAATCTAGAAGCGCCCTCACCTCCTCCTCTGCCTCACTCACTTTGTTCTTTTTTCAATTTCACATTTCTCTAAAGCGGCAAATAAACTACTTGAACATCTGGCAAGTTTAACTACGGGCCATTACTAAAAAGAGATTAGTTGACCCACAACCACCCTTTTCTCTTTTTAGACTTCTATACATTACTAATGCTTATAACATGGTTACAAACTTATGATACTTGGAGTTTTGCAATGAAGTCTTAAATTCAGTGTAAATATACGATAGTTTTCCTTACTTTTTTTAATTAATGTACTTATAACTTTACTAATGTCTCTTTTGGAATTTAGTTACCTGTTTCGTGCAGATATCCAGCAAGTTATTTAAATCGACAAACACACTGAAATCAGGTCAAACGCTCTAATGGGTTATTTGTGCTGTGGTGGTAGCTCTCAATGTAACTATTGGTTCATGAACTTATCAATGGGTTCATTTGGGTTCTATTATTTATCAATAGCACTCAAATGGGTTATAGTAATTTTAGATTATTAGATACAGTTGTTAAAAGAACGGAAGTAGAGTTGGGCGTTATTTTGAAACAACTTGCAGTCAAATACTACCTGATGCTCTATATAATTTTGTAATTTTTAATGTTAAAACCATAATTCTATGCTCAAACTCAAATATATATTTCGTTTTGTGTCTCATGTGGTATCAGATTTGCTTTATGAATGTTGAAAATATATTTTGAAAATGTGAACTTGCAACAAATTTTCTTACACGATCTCGCGAATTCGCGGGTCTTAAACTAGTCTTACATAATTTAGGCTAGACAATTTAGTTATTGTTATTGTTAATGTCCTTTGTTGTTTATCATTAATTATCATTATTATTATTACTATTATTACTATTATTAAATTTTTAAGACAAACTCAGACATCATAACTATATACTAAACGTAATGAGTGTTTGATATTCACTATGGCACTATTATAATTACCCTCAATTCCGAGGGTAATTTAATAATTGTCTTTTTTGAAGAAGAAAAAAAAAAAAAAAACTATTTTATCATTTGTTTTTTAACAACTTTTTTCTACTTTCAAATTTCAATTATTTATTTTTTAAACGTTCAATTAATCAAATGTTAACTGTTTTCTTAACCGTTTAATTAATTATCCTTTTTCGCTGCTTCTTTTTCATTCGCTTTTATTTAAAGTTAACTTTACCAACCATTAAACGTTTATTATAAATGTTTAATTAATTAATCATTAATCAATCAAAATTACTCGGCAGTGAAACGCGAGTTTTTTATCCTCGTTCTGTACAATTCTATAGATAGGCAGTTGGTATTGTCAATGTCGTTATACATTTGGTTTGGTTCATCATATACAGTTCTAATACTAACTAATACAGAGGAATAGTACAGCTATACATGTACCGAGCCACATAATAAAGATGAAAACGTATGGTCTGTGATTCTTTGGGGGTCCATGGCAACATACAAGCACACCTGGATATGTGGTCCCATATGACACAAAAATGTCTCCATCGTCGGCAAATATTGTCATGACTCGTGTTTTATTGTGGTTCCAATGTACTGTTGATAATGCAGTTGGTACAAGTATGAGAACATTCTAGATCAACATTGGACTTCATGTGTTGCTAATTTGATGTCTACGTGACCGTTGCAGTCCTTGAAATTGCGAATAAATGGAAGCATTAATTTATTCCCACAACGAACTACTAAAATGATACTCCGTAATCTATTGCTTTATGATTAATTATGATTTATGATTAGTTACATCAAATTTTAACCGTAAAAAGATAGTGTAGTACACTAGATAGTAAAAAACTTGTAACAACGTCCGCGAGTTGCGGTGAAATTGTGTAATTATTTTATCAAAGTGATAAGTGAGTAAAATACGTTTATAAAGAAACTTGTACAATATTTCTATGTGACGAATCCTATTTTACTATCTTTGTCTCGTGGTCTAAAATGCAACAACGGTTGTTGCTCGAACGAAATAAGTCTAATACTACTGATATGGGTATTGGTATATTTGATTAAAGAATGTTATTTTTTATTTTTATTTGGATTCTCTTTTTCTTTGTTCTCCTTTTATGAAATACAACTAGTTTATAACCCGCGAATGCGCGGGTATTTTTTTAAACAAGATTTTAAAAATATATTATTAATTAGTTATTTATGTTAATGATATAAGTAATAATATTGAAATATATTTGAATAATAAATGATGCAACAAATACCAAATGGTGTTTTGTGTGTTTCTACAACTACTCCTTTACCACCTATGATAGAATACAGTTAATCATTTAAATCTAAAATAGGTAGCCATGTAAAAGTCATAGCTAAAACACACCTTTTCTTGTCAAATTACACTCGCCTTCTATTCACATTGTGGACTCATCGCTCACGCAAGCGGAAATGGTCACTTTGACACTAATAGGTGACTGGACATTACCTTCGCCTCGACAATACTTTCAGTATTCGGTTATGATCTTACCAATCACCACCACACGTTGAGCAAGTAGATACCTGGAATTATAAACTAAGAATATAATGTCACATAATAAGATCTTATAAGAGTTATATTTTGTCCAATTAAACAACAACAAAAAAAAAGGAAAAAGAATAAGGTGCCATATAAATTGAGAAGACCACATATATTCTTAAATCCAGAAATTTACAGATGGGTAGCAACTCGTGTTTTCATATGCATTTTCCTAACTTATATATAAAAAACTATAGTAGAATGAGATTTATTAAAAGTTCAATTGTTATTACATTAATTCGAGTTTGCTCCATTAGTCGTGGATCTGTCAAGTACCATTTAAACCATATCATTTGAGGTCCAAAATAAAGAGAAAGGATGAAATCTAAGAAATAGGATGTACCTTTTCCCCACAGGAGGATCTCCTAGATTTGAAAAGATCCCACCAGCAATGTCAATCATTTGTTTTCTCTAATAATGATTTAAGCAACTTACATATGCATAGTTGATTCATACAAGATCATTTTATGTTTTCAGCCTATTTTCTTGTCAATTAGTTTCCACTAAATTCTCATTTTAATATCTTCATTAAACTGGATTTTAAATAATGAAACTGTTGTAGCTTTTTCGGCATGCAACTAAGTAGTTGTGAAAGATTAGTTTCATGAATATTTTACTCTAATTCACATACATCATCAAGCCACAATAATGCACTTTTGTATCATATATCCACTTCACAAATGCAGATCACAATATTCAAAATCAAACAAAAAGTAAACTTAATAGTATCATATAAAAACGCTGAGAAATTAGCTAAACTGAGGCGTCTTGTCAACCTCACAAACATATTACAGTTACAGCATTAAGATATAGTAACAAAACTGGTAAATGAAATTGAATCCCTAGGTTATCATCATACAGCCAAACGTTCATACGAATTATAGATAGAGCTTAATACATACCTGCATATTGCATTTAATGATATCAAGTAAAGTAACCACCATATGAGTAAGTCCACAACTGAAAATGCCACATACGCTGCACGTTGCATAATAAGCAGGCGAATAAACCTCCATATTACTTACATCACTTACAGACAGTGAGAACGACGACAGGTGGCATATTAAATAGCTAAACTTGAAGAGAAAAAAAATACTGAATTCAAAATCACTACTTGCTTCAATAAATAAGGGTGCGTTTGTTTACCTCTTAATGGAATGGTTCAGCACTGAATGCTGAACCATTCAGCATTCAGTGCGTTTGTTTCTGACCTCTGAATGACATATGGTGCTGAATGGTTCAGAATTAAGCTCTGAACCATTCAGAGCAGAAACACTCTCTTAACCATTAAGAGGCTAAATTTTATGTAATATTGTCCTGAAATCATATCCTAATCACTTAACTAACAAGTATATTAAATTTTTTATTAATGTAACACGTTAATAAGGTAGTTTTACTCATTTCATATCGTTCATTCTAAATGATTATCAAACAGCTTATTTTCATTCAGAGCAAAATTTATTCAGAGGCTCTGAACCATTCAGATTCTGAACCATTCAGCACTAAATCATTCAGTTTTATCAAACGCACCCTAAGATGGTCAGTAACATAAGGCATTATAGTTCACACCATTAAAAACAATATATGCAAAGAAGACTTTTCGTGCCATGGCATTTTCACAAAATTCAACAAACACTTCTTTTAGGCTTCATTTAAAACCTATTAAAAATAAAATATATAAATTAAATATCAAAGCAAACACCAAACTTTAGATTTACTTGAACAGGAGGCAACATCAGAGTTTAATCCAAAGCCACTATTTCTATTGTAAATACCCATATTATTACAAAGTTCGACAGCTATTCTTCCAGTTGAACCATAGGACCAACTAATTGGATGGATAAAAAGACGCATTTGTCCAATTTATCCTTAGTTTTAAACTACATAAAACACAAATAGATTTGTATAAAGTCAGAATACTTATTTTTTGATCTAAACCTCATAGCAAGATGGGTTCATTTTACATTAAAATAATTAAATGAGACAAAAGGGAACCTATTTAAGCCTAAAAATGAGACTAAGCATTCTAACATAGTTAATAAATGAAGTAACAAACTAAATGGGTTGTATAACATATTGACAAATTTGAACACATAAAAAGTTTTATAGAATAGTACTTTACCTTCTAAATTCTAAGCATTAGCATATGGACCAATGTAAATAGTTTGATCATGTTTTAAATCAGTGTTATTTCCTCACGAAAGTTTGAGTCCTGAACAAAGATTAGAGAAGTACAACAAATAAACATCTAACATTTTTTCATATCAAAAGCATACAATTCACCTTTAGTGAAATTCAAAAAATCCATTGAGACATTTCATCGAACACATAGTAAGCATTACAAATACGAATCGTTGATATCTTCACACCACAAAATACATGAAGCTAACAATTTAATAGTGATCAAACCTGTTAGTCGCATCTCCTTCTTTGTTATAATCATCATAATCATCTTAAAGAAGCTACAATAATTAACCAACCAAACTGAAAAAAGAAAAACATGAGAGGTTACATAATAAAACATTAAATGATCTAACCATAATTAAAATCAGAATTTTAACTTACAGAATTCGTTTGTACCTTCAATGAGCAGAAGATATCAGTTCAAATCAAAATAATGGATGAACTCTGCATCAATTTTCGTTTGTAACATTGTGTACCTTCGACAATCGATATTATAGTAGAGAACGACGATAAAAAACCCTAATTTGTTGAGGGAACAAAACACTCATCGATATTCATATGTGTCCCTTACTTCCAAACGTACGATTAACCCCAGTTTAGTTTCTTCTGACAGTTACATAACTTTGATGGTTATGCTTACGGTAATCGGAAAATATGTTATCAAAATGATTTCAATCCGTCTTTTCGAATTGGACGAACTCTGCATCAATTTTACTCTTTGAATGAATTTATGGATAGCCATAATAATTTTTTTGTTGTTGAATGTGAGTTTAAACCACAGTCACGATCCCAATGTTGTTGAAGAAACCGCTTTTGAAGCTTTTTTGCGTATCTATCCGAGGGTATAAGGGTAATAAAAACACGTAACTGCCAATTGAAATCTTAAATGACGCCATATATATCTAATTTAAAGGGTTGTGATCTATTTGGCAAATACTCATCTAATGGTTGGAATTTGGCCACGTCATTTTTTAAAAATGTATGGCATCATAACTTTTTTCTTATTATAGATAAGAGAGATTTTGAATAATTTAATTTATGAGTATAAAGATTTTAGATACACTAAAGAGTACACGAAGTATATGTTAACATTTTTTTCAATATAATACGTCAAATTTTAAAAATATACGCAGGTTAATTGCTTATACAGTTTAAGTGACAATTGAGAAAGAAAAAAAAGTTGATGACACTTTCTAGCTTTAATTATAATCATGGTCTATGAGATACTTCATATAATATTATAAATTGTATTAGTAAATTTAAAGATCATTTTAGTTACCTTATTTACCACGTTATAGCATTACAAATATATCGTAAATATTTCTTGCAACAATGTTGAGGTGAAATCCCACCCGTTTTAACAATGTAAATAATAAAAATAATATTGTTAATATTAGTATTATTGTTATTATTTATTATTAATGTTATTATTATTATATTAATATTAATGAATATAATATTGATGATCCATAGTTGAGAACTTGAGATGTTTGTTACTGTATTTTTTTGGTGTTTGTACTTTTTCAGTTTAGTTTGTAGCCTAAGGTAGTTCTGTTTCGTGTATGACTAACACTCTGGTGTTTAATAAGGGTATGGATGAATAAACCAAGATTGGAAGATTAAAAAATCACTTTTTTACCAAGTTGAATAATAATTAAGTAATTATTATGTCTTTTACATTTTAATTATAATTACAATAATATTAAATTATTTATATCATTATTATTATTTTTTTTTATTATTAGTATTATTTATCATCATATTAACGTAAACATAACTTTACAAGGTTAAGGTAATGTTATTAGTGTTTACACGTAAGTAAGGGCGAAAACATAACTTCATATTTTGCTTTAAAACCTTCAAAATTTGCCAAAAAACCTCTATATTTTGTTCAAAAACTCTATTTTGCCAAAAACTTCATATTTTTCCTAAAAAAGTTGCTACGCTTTTATTTTCTTTTTAACCCCGGGTGAAAAAAATTCATGCTTCCACCACTGCACATAATTTAAAAATGGTAAAATTACTAATGATATAAGCAAACATAACATTTAAACATAACAATTATACGTAATCATAAGGTTTAAACGTAGACGTCAAAGATCATAGATTTTTTTTTCACTATAATGTACATGTAAAACGTAATGTAAACACAACACAAAACGTAAACGTAAAACGTAACATAGAACGTAATCATAACTTTTTAAAGATAAATCTCTCTACTTATTAAAGCAGGGGCTTAAATAGGTAATATTGTTTTCAAATATTAAATCTTAGCCATCAATTTAACATAAACTCACATTTAGAGCCCTTGGATCAAATCCTCAAAACATTATTACATAATACGAATTTCATAAAAAGTTAGACTTACATTTTTACCCATAAAATAACCACATTTTACAAAATTTTCATTAAAATCCAATAAAGACGTGTTTTAAAAAAAAATTCAACTATCCATTTGAGAAGCTAAAATTGTGGATTTTAATATGGAACATTTAAATTCAAATTAACTAATAACTCGGAATGTAATTAATTTATTGTTATTGACTTAAAATAATTGTGGAGAGACTCGCGTGAACATAGCTGCAATTTGATTTAGACATCCTTTTAATTTGAACAGTTAATCCAACGCGTTCTAGGATTAAATCTAAACCTTACAAATAAATGAAAGTTGACTAATCACATCTTCGATTCCCTTCTTTTCACATTATGTTATACCAAAATCGATTAATCTATCCCGTAATGATACGATTCATCATAATTCGATTAATCTTTCCCCGCGATTGATAAGGTGGTTTCAGTTGGGATTCATCGGGTAAACAATCGAGTGTCGCTATCTTTGATTAGAGTTTCAGAACGAATTGGGGGCAAAAAGATTGCAAGGTATTTTGTTTAATTTTATTCTTCTGCATTATATATCTATGATTTACGTTTTCAGATTTTGGATGTGAGTAATTTTGTAGATTTACTATGTATTACGGAGTATGATTTAGACTTAAAAATAAATATTTATATAATAATTCAATAGAATCATGTTGTTGTTGATTAGTTACCTTAACTGATTTTGTTAACATTGTAGGCTTGGATGCTTGATTAATTGCAAGATGATATTCACCCAGGGGTATCCACGAGCTTGAAGTATTCGTAATGTTCTTATTTTTGGATTAATCGATAACATAGTACTATTTGTGAACATCATCCTTATTGTCTAATGGAAATATCATTTTCATTTGGTGTTGCGATTGATTAGTCATTATGCTTTTTTTTGTTATCAGTTGTAGAGCAAAGCAGGAGAGACGATCTTGAGTCACTTGGTTATGTGCTGATGTTATTTTTTGAGACAAATTTTTCATAATATTTTAATCATCATTTATAATTATATGTTCAACATCAAAATCATTTAACTTCAAATATTAACTCTGTTTTTATATATTTGGCAAGGACTGAAAGCAGACACTAAGAAGCATAAATACGATAAAAAGGTGAAAAGAAGATGCTCGCTCCTATAGAGGTATCATCAAGAAAAAAACATATTTAAGTGTTTCTTTATTAAATTTAACTACATGATTTTCTAATGAATCATCATCATTTATATAAAACTTGTGTAGGTAATGTGCAAGTTTTATCCTACATAATTCATATCGTATTTTCATTATTTTCGTTCTTTGCCCTTTGATGACAAGCCAGATTATTCATACTTGAAAAGGCTTTTTTGAGATCTTTTTATTCGAGAAGGTAACATTATAAATTTCTTGAGTATTTTATTTTACTTTTTTATTCAGTGCATGAAAAAATTATGGATGTTGTAGAGATTTTGTTTGGTTTGTCTTTTGTACGTTTTCATCATATGAACAATGTATTATAATTGTTATTATTGTCTTCGTCTCTCTAAATTAGTATACACATACGAGTGGGTCCGTATTGCTAGAATATCAATCTGACTATGTTTTTTATTTGGGTTTTAGTATTGAAAAGTGAATAAAACAAGTACTCACAAAACCCTACGTTGTTCGTCTTTAATTTGTTGCTCAAGGGAATGAAATTTAGCTATAAGATCGAAATCTGTGTTTTTACTGTAAACTGACATTATAGTCCAAATTGGATGGGCTCATGATTATCATTGTATTTATGTTCTTAAATATTTAGTATTGCTTCTAAGATAATGTTGTATCTTTATCGTGTAGAATTCATTGAAGGAACGTCCCATTTAAAAGTTACTAGCCTTTCATGTAAGTTCAACTAATTATTGTGTTGCACCTAATTCGTTATTGTATTTATATATTTTAAATTGGTTTATTATTTAAACAGACCACTGCCATATCTTTTAGAGATCCAACACCATGGTATTATATAGTTTCAACTGCTTTATTTATTAATCTTAGTTTTGATTACTTCCTTTATTTAAATCTTACTTTATTATATATATTTATTTACTAACCCATGTTAATGAGAAATGAGTAAGTAAAACATGCTTCAATAGTAAAAGTAAATGCATGAACAGAACATGATGCAGACCTAGGCTGAGAAATTAAGAAACACGCAAATACCTTAATTTTCAAAAATGCAAGTATCATTCACATTTCTAACTATATGTGTGGCAGGTCATAGTTCGATAGGTGGAAAACTTATGTTCATAATATCTCCTACTTTTGGCAGGCCTAAGATGATCTTGTGATGGCATTAGAGACTCGAGTAAATCATGAACAAGGTAAATATCAGATATCAAATGCTTTGTTCTTATTTATAAGTTTTGTAACTTATATAGTTAGTGACTCCAATCCTAAAAGGTGTTATGGTTGTTCCAATGGATGTTGCTCAAATGACTTGGTATGTTGCTCAAAAGCGATATATCTCAATCTTTCGTATTTGTGTGTGACATCGCAAAATATGTGCATAATTATAATTAAAAATTATCAAAATATAATGATTTTGAATATGTACTAATGTGAAGATGTTATAGTCCACATGTGAAAAGGATTGTGTTAGAAAAAACCTATTGTTTTGTTTTGTTTTTTTTTTTTTTTTTGAACGTCAAACTTGCATCAGTGTAACATTTATTTCAACGACACGCATCATTTGCACACACACGCGCGTTCGGGAGGAAACCCGAATCGCATTACAGGAACCCGACCCTTTAACCATCCCGAGGAGCAGGTGGACCGGGTTTGAATCCTGAATAGATCCGGGAGAAAACACCCCATGGGGTTAATCTGGATATCTAAAGTTTTAAATATAGTAAACATATAGTTCAATGAATGTATAACTTCATTTTAATAATTTTCATGCATAAGTTCGAGAAGTTGCGGGTCTTAAACTAATATAAACCAATGGTCTTAAACTATTATAAACCAATGGTTATGATTTACATTTTGTGTTACAACTACATTATGTATTTATGTGAGCATACTTTGAACTTACTTCATTTTCAGCTTCTTTCATTATTAAACTCAGAATCATCAAACATTCCTTAGGAATTTTCTTATCTTTAAAAAAATTATTAAATAAAACCCGCGAAGTCGCGGGTCTTTGACTAGTATACAATGATATAAGAGGTAAATAAACATGTTACTGTATTACGTAGCTATAAACGTAAAATGGACACATGAAACAAAATGTCAACGTAAACCGTAAACGTAAATGTAAGAGGTAACGCAAAAATAAAATGTAAATGTAAATGAGTTAAAGAAAAGATAAAGTGGAAACATATAAACAAAAAAATGTAAACGAAAGCGTAAACAGAAAACATAAACTATGAACATAAACATAATCAAACGAAAAACCGTACAAAAATACATCAATGAAAACCGTAAACGGGAAATTAAATATAATTAGTCATTTCTTTCTAACGTTTTTTTTTAATTTTATATTATACTACCAAACGAGAGAATGAGAGGAGAGAGAGGAAAATCAACTGCGGCAGCTTTTTCAAAGGGAAGGTTTGGCGGAACTAGGAGGGAATGGCTGGAACAACGTCGAGAGTATGGTGGTCAGCTCTACAAGGATCGATTGAAAGGGTTTAAAACGAACCGATTAACATCTTTTATGTTCTACAACTTCCCGGAAACTTGAGGAGTCGCTGAACTATGGGGTATGTTCAAGAAGTTTGGGGCGTTGCGCGATGTATACTTGGCTAGGAAAAGACTTTTGAATGGTCATCGATTTGGGTTTGTAAGGTATGAAGAGGTAAAAAACGAAGAAGATCTTCTTGCTCAGCTCAACAGAGTGAAAATACTAGGTTAGGGGTTAAAAGCCTTCAAAGCCTACGAGAGAAAGAAAGAAGCTGTAAACGGGGAAGATAAAGGTGAAGTTGATAAGGGTATGAGATGGGTCAAAAAGAAGCAAGATACTGAAGTAGTATGGCGGATGAATGTGTCAAAAGATTCCAAAAGAGATGAACGCCAGTTTTCTGATGTGGTCAACAATACTGTACAGCACAAAACTAACAAGGATGAAGAGCACAAAGCCAAAACAGATAAGTGTAGGGTTATCCATATCACTAAACACGACGGGAACGATAAAATGCTGGAGAAGGCCATTATTGGTGAGATCGTTAATATTGAAATTCTAGACCAGCTTAAGAAACTCTGTGAAGCTGAAGGATTAAATGACATCGAATTAAAGTATCTTAGAGGGTACGATGTGCTTGTCATTCTAAAGTCCAAGGAGATGGTTCAAAATATTCTCCACAACGAGCACCTTGGAATCAAACGTTGGATCAAGAATATGAAAAAATGGGATAACTCAATTAACTTCTCAGGTCGACTAGCCTGGATCAACATATTTGGTGTCCCTGTGAAGTGTTGGAACGAGAACACTTTCAAGAAAATTGGAAGTTGGTGGGGCACGGTTATAGAGATGAACAATTGCAAGCTTGAAGGCAACCAGAATCTAATTTCTGGTAGAGTCCTTGTGAAACTGCATGTGAAACGACCTATCAAAGTACACTTGACGACCATCGTTATATTGGTCCCACAGCTTAGTCATAACTCTATATGAATTTAATAAATAACCTTGCATTCTTTATTTAAAAATGATTTTCTATAAAGGAAACCTACCAAAATATATAAGTTTAGAAAAACCATACATTATTACTTAACCAAAAGTTGACCAAAACAAAGTCAACAACATCCACTATTAAATGTATCAAAATAGAATGCAAGTTAATGTTTAACAAAAGCTGCCATCATAAATATGCAGACTCTCTAAGCACAGCGGAAGCAATCAATCATGAACCTGAGAATAAAACATGCGAGTAACTGTCAACAAAATGTTGAGTGAATTATAGGTTTAATATTGCAAACAATATTTAATTTAATCCATAAAAATTTATGTTTGAAAACATAAAAACTCCTTTTTGGACCACAAAATTATATGCTAGAAAACATATAAAAAACATTATTTCATTTTTCGTGAGCCACCTGGTAACCACTTAACCATTTATTTACCCTTGCCAAACACAATAAATAATATACACCGAACAAGTGTATCTTCAACTAAATATGAAGTACTAAACATAGTCAAACCCGATAGATCGAAATGGGTTTAAATTGCTAGCGCGACTAGCTCGAAATGGGGTTGTCAAACCCGATAGATCTATCCGTAGGATTCGCGTTCACCAGTAGAAACCAGTGATTACAGTTACCAAACTAGGGAATATTTTTGTTCAACTCACAATGAATAATTTAAACCAACTTCCACTTGTGTCCAAAATGTAAAATAAATTGCATATATTCTCATCCCAAAAGATTTAAAATAGAAAATGGGACTATAACTCACCTTAATAGCAAACGAAGTAACCACACAAATATGCGAACAGCAAATGAAGTAAAGTGATCAAGAATTATCACAACGCCGACCTATAAATAAAGCAGGTCGATATAAATAACTAACTTAGGTCAAGTCTTAGTATGATAGCTATTGTACATGTTGCAAGTAGACATAGAACAACGCTCAATATGCATCGATTTGATCGGAACAGCGTACGGACACACACTTTCTATTTTTAGAAAGTTTCTATTTTTAGCAGGTTTTCATTTTTGAAAAGTTTCTATTTTTGAAAAGTTTCTATTTTAAGAAAAGTTTCTATTTTTAGAAAGTTTTTATTTTAGGAAAGTTTCTATTTTTGGAAGGTTTCCAAATTTAGAAAGTTTCTATATTTAGAAAGTTGCTATTTTTAGAAAGTTTTTAAGTTAGGAAAGTTTCCTTAATTAGAAAGTCAACTGAAAGTCAAAGTCAATCGAAAGTCAACTCAAAAGTCAACCTTGGTCAAACATAGTCAACATAAATTTTAAAAGTGTAAGTTGTAATAATAATATAAGTTATAATGTTAATTAAAGTTAAATGTGTATAATTATGTTATAACATAAGTTTAATTAAATTAAAATGAATTAATAAAGTTAACATAAGTTTAAATGATATAATTAATATAACATAAGTATTTAATTAATTAATTAAATATTAGCCATAATATAAGTATTATTAATTAATAATAAATTTTAATCATATCATAGGTATTATTAATTAATAATGAATTATTAATCATATCATAAGTTTCTAATTATAATTATTAAATCATAAGTATTTAATAATTAAATTATAATTAAATAATAAGCCTTATAATAATTAAATAATCAATTAATCCTTATTATAAATCTTATTATAATAATCTCATAACATAAGTTTAATGCTTATCATAACTATTTTTCATTAATAATAAAAGTATTATTAATCATAAGTTTAATTAAAAGTTTAATTAAATTATAAGTAATTATTAAATGATATAATAAATATATATCATAAGTCTTAAATTAAATTAATTACTTTTTATATCATAAGTAATTTAATAATAATGAAAATCATTATTTATATCATAAGTCATAATTAATAACCATAAGTTTTAATTAAAAGTTCATCGGGTCATAACTTGAGCCCCGGGAATCAGTTTTCGGCGAGCCTTATATATATCTTCGCCTAACCAACCCACCCAACACCTTAATGTGCTCAAGAACTTCCCAAGAACAGTCACCAAGTCGTGACTTACAGCCACTAATCCGTTTGGATCTTTAATCCGCTCAAAAACGTGTTTTAGTCGTAACGAGTGATCCGTGGCTCGGATTTCGATGACCCGAACATGAAAGTTCATCCTATCATCAATCCTAACACACTAGTACACCCTAAAGACTCCAAAAGTGGTCACAAAGTCGGACCAAACCTGGTTCAATTCGTTTTCACAATTTAATTCCAACAAAACACCATTTTAATCATAATTAGAGCTCCGGGAATCGAAATGACATGAATTCGGAGTCTAAAATTAATATCTTGATGAGAGGAACTCATTTAGACACTTTAATTTCACTTTTATAACATTCATGTTTACAGAAAAGGTCAAAAATGCTGCTATCCCAAAACAATCAAACAGAAAACATATATAATCGAGCATTTCTACGCATACAATCAACAATACAATAACATATAATCATCATACTATCAAAATAACATCAAAATACAGAAAATTAAAGAAAAATTGAAAAGCTAGGGTTAGGATTTATACCCTGATCAAAAATTGATTTATATGAACGCGTAGCGAAGAACGAAAGCAATCCGATTATTTAAAAAGCCCCATGATCCAAGCTTGATTTGATGATGAATTGATGATGATAATGGTGATATGGGATGGCCTAGAGAGAAAATGGAAAGGGAGAAAAGAATTTTTAGGTTAAAATGAAGTAGTATGCTAGGTTTTGATCAAGTAAACCTCAAATTTCAAAAAGTGACACATACCCCCCCCCCCTCCATGGGGGTATTCGGCCGAACCATCACAAGGGAGTGGGCTCCCTTAGCCCACTTTGATGACTAGATAATAATCTTGTTGCCCAAAAGCCCGATCGAAGCCCGAAACGCGAAAACGCTACTACGCGATTGATTTTTCGGAGAGATAACAATTACGCGGCGAATAAAATATATAAACACTATATATAATCATATGATATTAAAATATCATATTTAAAAATAATTTGGCTTTAAAATCTCAAAAGTTTGACCGTTGGTTTGAAAATTGAAAAGATTCGCCGGATAGAAATCCACGACACGTAGAAACGTACAAATTAAAGTATGAATACAAATATTCATTTAACGCATAATAATTAATATATTATTATTAAAATAATAATATAGGTCATAGAAATGACGTGGCACGAATAACGATTAACAGACGTTAAATAATAAACGGTAAAAGATAACGGAAAAAGTAGGGTCGTTACAGTACCTTCCCGTTACGGAAATTTCGTCCCGAAATTTAAGCATGTGCAGGGGTTGACTCAGCATCTGAGAACAAATGCGGGTATTTTTGCATCATCTAGTCTTCACGCTCCCAAGTGAACTCGGGACCGCGTCTGGTGTTCCATCTAACTCGAACAATAGGAATCTTACTCTGCTTGAGAGTCTTAACCTCTCGTTCTATGATCTCAACCGGTTCCTCAATAAAATGGAGTTGTTTATCAACATGCATCTCCTCAAGAGGAATGGTCTCATCGGCCTCGGCCAAACACTTCTTCAAACTCGACATGTGAAAAATGTCATGAACAGCACTGAGTTCTTGTGGCAATTTCAAACGACAAGCCACGGGTCCAACTCTCTAAATAATTTCAAATGGTCCAACAAAACGAGGATTCAACTTTCCCCTTTTACTAAAACGTATCACACCCTTCCAAGGTGATACCTTCAACATAACACGATCACCGACCTGAAATTCAATATTGTTCCTTCTCTTATTGGCATAACTCTTTTGCCTACTTCTGGCGGTTCTCAATCTTCCCTTAATCTGTATGATCTTCTCGGTAGTCTCATAAATAATTTCTGGACCTGTGAGTTGAGCATCCCCAACCTCATTCCAACAGACAGGAGACCTACACTTCCTACCATACATCGCTTCAAATGGTGCGGGTTTAATACTTGCATGATAACTGTTATTATAAGAAAATTCAGCTAGCGGTAAATATCTATCCCACCCAATATCAAAATCAATAACACGTGCTCGTAACATGTCTTCTAACGTCTGAATAGTCCTTTCACTCTGACCATCTGCCTGTGGATGATAAGCAGTGTTCATATCCAATTTAGTTCCCCAAGCATCTTGTAAGGACTACCAAAATCTCAATGTAAATCGACTGTCTCGGTCCGAAATAATAGATACGAGAACACCATGTCTAGAAACAATCTCCTTCAAATATAAACGAGTAAGCTTCTTCATCGAATCTGTTTCCTTAATCGGCAAAAATTGCGCTGACTTAGTAAGTCGGTCTACAATCACCCAAATAGTATCATAGCCACCCGCAACTCTCGGTAACTTTGTAATAAAATCCATCGTAATACCTTCCCACTTCCACTCGAGAATCTCAGGTTGCACCAAAAGTCCAGACATTTTTTGATGTTCGGCTTTAACCTTAGCACAGGTCAAACACTTAGCCACATAAGTAGCCACATCAGCTTTCAAATTAGGCCACCAATACAGCTCCTTAAGATCATGATACATCTTTCCTGAACCAGGATGAATAGAGTACCTAGACTTATGAGCCTCATCTAAAACAAGTTATCGCAGATCACCAAATTTCGAAACCCATAGACGTCCCGCAAAGTATCTAGTACCATCTGCTCGTACCTCAAAATTCTTAGCCATGCCTCTTACTTTCGCATTCACAAAATTCTCCTCCTTCAAGGCTTCTTGTTGTGCCTCAAAAATCTGCCTAGCGAGGTTTGTTCGAATTGTCATATTCAAGGCTCTAAACCTGCGAGGTTCAGCCCTTTCTTTACGACTTAATGCGTCGGCCACAATATTGGCCTTACCCGGATGATATAAAAGTTCACAATCATAATTATTCAACGTCTCAATCCATCTTCGTTGCCTCATATTCAACTTTTTATGATCAAGGATATGTTGAAGACTTTTGTGATCTGTGTACACTGTACTTTTGACCCCATAAAGATAATGTATCCAAATCTTAAGCGCAAAAACAACAGCCCCCAACTCTAAATCATGGGTTGTATAATTCTGTTCATAGATCTTCAACTGACGTGACGCGTAAGCGATGACTTTTTTTCCTTGCATTAAAACGCAACCAAAGCCCTGACGCGATGCATCATAATAGACAACAAAATCGTCATTACCCTCAGGTAGTGATAATATCGGTGCAGAAGTTAACTTCTTCTTCAGAGTTTGGAAAGCAGACTCTTGTTCATCCTTCCACTCATACTTCTTTCCCTTATGCGTTAAAGCAGTCACAGGTTTCGCTATACGAGAGAAATCTTGAATGAACCTTCTATAATAACCTGCCAACCCTAGAAACTGACGAATCTGAGTAGGAGTCTTCGAAATTTCCCAATTCTCAATTGCGTCAATCTTGGCAGGATCAACTTGTATTCCTTGCTTACTAACAACATGTCCATGGAATTGAACTTCTCTTAACCAGATAACACACTTAGAGAACTTAGCGTACAACTCGTCTTTCCTCAACAATAAGCACCAACTTCTAATGTTCTTCGTGCTCTTCACCATTCTTGGAATAAATAAGGATATCATCGATGAAAACAATAACGAATTTATCCAGATATGGGCTACACACATGGTTCATGAGGTCCATGAACACAGCAGGTGCCTTTGTCAATCCGAACGGCGTAACAAGGAATTCGAAGTGACGATAACTGGTGCGAAAAGCGGTTTTCAGAATATCAGTTTCTTTAGCCCGCAGTTGGTGAAAATCGGAACGAAGATCAATCTTAGAATAAATCGGACGAACCTTGAAGTTGATCGAACAGATCATCAATCCTCGGAAGAGGGTAACGGTTCTTAACCGTAAGCTTGTTCAACTCGCGATAATCAATATATCATCGGAACGAACCACTTTTCTTCTTAACAAACAAAACAGAAGCTCCCCAAGAGGACGAACTGGGACGAATGAAATATAGTTGCAACAATGAAGGAAGAAATATATGGAGTAGTCACATCGGTGGCATAGATATTTAAGGCAATTCTCTTAAAGAAGATAACGAGGATCATGGACTTCAAAGTAAATTTTCATTACATTTCCGAAATAAAGACGTACGAAAGGTGTGATATTTCAATGAGAGTGAACTTCCTTGTACAATGAGCGAGGAAATCTTGGATTCATCCATATTCTTAAATTTATGTGCGGATGAAAAGAACGCGAATCACGGGTTATAAAGAATGGCCGCCTCCAGGTGAGATGAATCTCGAAAAATAATTTAGTGCACCTCAAAGTATTGAATCCTAGGATTGATGTTTATGAGGGTGTTGCGGCAACATCGAATATTGAGAGTAGATACTCCTCAAAAGACCTAGTGTAATATATATCCATGATACCCACTATAACAACAGTTGGGGTAGAAACCCACCTAGCATCTTTTCTACAATAGGGTGACCACCGAGTGTACCCCAGAAAATTGATTTATCGGTCCGCGTTTCGGCCATGTCCAACCATAAGAGGGTAAATTTTACGAGCGCAAATACTTTTCAACAAATTTTATAAAACCGGCATCCAAAGTGGTGTAAGAGTTTCTATCAATGAACGTAATGGTAGGTTTCATCCTTAAACGGAGGATGAGAAGAACTGTGATCCAAACACTCTGTAGAGTAGTGCGAAAATTTGATAAAATCAATCAAAGGAGTTTTGAAAAAGCTTTAAATGTTTGATGTGACAACATAAACGGAACGAAATTCATAGTAAATTTAGAAGTGTGTACAACGTGTAACATTTTATATAAAACAAATTGACTTAGTCAAATAGCTCAATAAATGAGCGGTTTTAAAATAATTTTGGAGGTATGATTTAGTATATACTAGCCAAAATAGGTAAGGGTAATTTATTCATTTAAATCCATACGTACATATATGATTTTATAAATTGTATACATGACAAAATATTTCATTACTTCTATTCGCCCATAAATCTCGTGAGAACCGCCCAATTAAACAAATGTGTAAAACTCCCGATGATAAACAGAGTATCTGTATTTCAGAGGTTACAAGTTGAAGTAAGATCATGGAAGATCGAGTAAAGGACTTGAATCGTCGTGCGACATTTGACCAACAAATGTTACGAGGTCATGAAAACCAATAAGTTAAATGTTATTTTGACTATTATCAGGACATAAGTCCTTAGGCCAAAACTGTTCCCGAGCGAAGCTGTTGCTAACAAGCTAGTTATGAAGGATAGAGCATGAGATAGATAATCTGGTTTAAACGAGCTCCTCGCATATCAACAAATAAGATAATGAATATTTTCCCTACCCATGAAATACCTCGAAATTTCTGAATGAGTAGTGTAAAAATTTTCTTTCACTCGCTTTCCATTCCTCATGTCACAATATTGGGATTTCTATATGAATTACCGTAATATAATCACGTTGGCCTGACGTCATTATATTATAGTAATTCATAGCTCCATTCCAATATCACTACATAAGGTCAAGACACGCGATCAACCTCGAATTTCCACACACGATTTCTTAAACAATGTGGTAAGGATAGCACAAGAGACAAAAATACCAAAAGTAACGAATAGGAGTAACGATGACATAAAAATGTCTTCGAAGTACCAAGAATCTCTAAAAGTCAAGAATGGCGTTTCTGATTCGCAACCCAAAGCACAAAGGCACAATGACACAAAGGCATGTAATATAACAAGAATGTTATATACCTAAACATAATAGCTGACATTGAAATGCCGAGCCTTTAGAAGTCAAGAATGACATCTCGTGTAAAATAACTCAAACGTTATATACATAATCATAATAGATGACATAGAAATGTCGAGAATTTCAGAAGTCAAGAATGACATGCCTCGGTTTCACTACCCGATGTGTTCTTATAAGGATAAGTTCGCCTGGTTCGGAGAATACGTTTAAATCGGAATGGGAGTTCCTCCCGGATTCATAATATAATAGAGATGTATGTATGATAACAATATACATACCAATACGATACAAAAAATCACATATAATAATATATTATAGGCCGAGCTGTAGACTAGACTCACTAATGCACCCTATTGACCCGGGTAACGACATCAATGCAGCCTAATTCCCTACAACCAATGCTCTGATACCAACTGAAACGACCCGTCAAAGTACACTAGACGACCATCGTTATCTTGGTTCCACAGCTTGGTCATAACTCTATATGAATTTAATAAATAACCTTGCATTCTTTATTTAAAAATGATTTCCTATAAAGAAAACCTACCAAAATATATAAGTTTAGAAAAACCATACATTATTACTTAACCAAAAGTTGACCAAAACAAAGTCAACAACATCCACTATTAAATGTATCAAAATAGAATGCAAGTTAATGTTTAACAAAAGCTGCCATCATAAATATGCAGACTCTCTAAGCACAGCGGAAGCAATCAATCATGAACCTGAGAATTAAACATGCGAGTAACTGTCAACAAAATGTTGAGTGAATTATAGGTTTAATATTGCAAACAATATTTAATTTAATCCATAAAAATTTATGTTTGAAAACATAAAAACTCCTTTTTGGACCACAAAATTATATGCTAGAAAACATATAAAAAAACATTATTCCATTTTCCGTGAGCCACCTGGTAACCACTTAACCATTTATTTACCCTTGCCAAACACAATAAATAATATACACCGAACAAGTGTATCTTCAACTAAATACGAAGTACTAAACATTCCGATTAAAAATTGCTAGCGCGACTAGCTCGAAATGGGGTTGTCAAACCCGATAGATCTATCCGTAGGATTCGCGTTCACCAGTAGAAACCAGTGATTACAGTTACTAGACTAGGGAATATTTTTGTTCAACTCACAATGAATAATTTAAACCAACTTCCACTTGTGTCCAAAATGTAAAATAAATTGCATGTATTCTCATTCTAAAAGATTTAAAATAGAAAATGGGACTATAACTCACCTTAATAGCAAACGAAGTAACCAAACAAATATGCGAACAGCAAATGAAGTAAAGTGATCAGGAATTATCACAACGCCGACCTATAAATAAAGCAGGTCGATATAAATAACTAACTTAGGACAAGTCTTAGTATGATAGCTATTGTACATGTTGCAAGTAGACATAGAACAACACTCAACATGCATCGATTTGATCAGAACAGCGTACGGACACACACTTTCTATTTTTAGAAAGTTTCTATTTTTAGCAGGTTTCCATTTTTGGAAAGTTTCTATTTTTGGAAAGTTTCTATTTTAAGAAAAGTTTCTATTTTTAGAAAGTTTCTATTTTAGAAAAGTTTCTATTTTTGGAAGGTTTCCAAATTTAGAAAGTTTCTATATTTAGAAAGTTGCTATTTTAGAAAGTTTTTAAGTTAGGAAAGTTTCCTTAATTAGAAAGTCAACAAAAGTCAACTGAAAGTCAAAGTCAACCGAAAGTCAACTCAAAAGTCAACCTTGGTCAAACATAGTCAACATAAATTTTAAAAGTGTAAGTTGTAATAATAATATAAGTTATAATGTTAATTAAAGTTAAATGTGTATAATTATGTTATAACATAAGTTTAATTAAATTAAAATGAATTAATAAAGTTAACATAAGTTTAAATGATATAATTAATATAACATAAGTATTTAATTAATTAATTAAATATTAGCCATAATATAAGTATTATTAATTAATAATAAATTTTATTCATATCATAGGTATTATTAATTAATAATGAATTATTAATCATATCATAAGTTTCTAATTATAATTATTAAATCATAAGTATTTAATAATTAAATTATAATTAAATAATAAGCCTTATAATAATTAAATAATTAATTAATCCTTATTATAAGTCTTATTATAATAATCTCATAACATAAGTTTAATACTTATCATAACTATTTTTCATTAATAATAAAAGTATTATTAATCATAAGTTTAATTAAAAGTTTATTTAAATTATAAGTAATTATTAAATGATATAATAAATATATATCATAAGTCTTAAATTAAATTAATTACTTTTTGTATCATAAGTAATTTAATAATAATGAAAATCATTATTTATATCATAAGTCATAATTAATAACCATAAGTTTTAATTAAAAGTTCATCGGGTCATAACTTGAGCCCCGGGAATCAGTTTTCGGAGAGCCTTATATATATCTTCGCCTAACCAACCCACCCGACACCTTAATTTGCTCAAGAACATCCCAAGAACAGTCACCAAGTCGTGACTTACAGCCACTAATCCGTTTGGATCTTTAATCCGCTCAAAAACGTGTTTTAGTCGTAACGGGTGATCCGTGGCTCGGATTTCGATGACCCGAACATGAAAGTTCATCCCATCATCAATCCTAACACACTAGTACACCCTAAAGACTCCAAAAGTGGTCACAAAGTCGGACCAAACCTGGTTCAATTCGTTTTCACAATTTAATTCCAACAAAACACCATTTTAATCATAACTAGAGCTCCGGGAATCGAAATGACATGAATCCGGATTCTAAAATTAATGTATTGATGAGAGGAACTCATTTAGACACTTTAATTTCACTTTTATAACAGTCATGTTTACAGAAAAGGTCAAAAATGCTGTTGTCCCAAAACAATCAAACCGAAAACATATATAATCGAGCATTTCTACGCATACAATCAACAATACAATAACATATAATCATCATACTATCAAAAAAACATCAAAATACAGAAAATTAAAGAAAAATTGAAAAGCTAGGGTTAGGATTTATACCCTAATCAAAAATTGATTTATATGAACGCGTAGCGAAGAACGAAAGTAATCCGATTATGTAAAAAGCCCCATGATCCAAGCTTGATTTTATGATGAATTGATGATGATAATGGTGATATGGGACGGCCTAGAGAGAAAAGGGAAAGGGTGAAAAGAATTTTTAGGTTAAAATGAAGTAGTATGCTAGGTTTTGATCAAGTAAACCTCAAGTTTCAAAAAGTGACACATACCCCCCCTCCATGGGGGTATTCGGCCGAACCATCACAAGGGAGTGGGCTCCCTTAGCCCACTTTGATGACTAGATAATAATCTTGTTGCCCAAAAGCCTGATCGAAGCCCGAAATGCGAAAACGCTACTACGCGATTGATTTTTCGGAGAGATAACAATTACGCGGCGAATAAAATATATAAACACTATATATAATCATATGATATTAAAATATCATATTTAAAAATAATTTGGCTTTAAAATCCCAAAAGTTTGACCGTTGGTTTGAAAATCGAAAAGATTCGCCGGATAGAAATCCACGACAAGTAGAAACGTACAAATTAAAGTATGAATACAAATATTCATTTAACACATAATAATTTATATATTATTATTAAAATAATAATATAGGTCATAGAAATGATGTGGCATGAATAACGATTAGCAGACGTTAAATAATAAACGGTAAAAGATAATGGAAAAAGTAGGGTCGTTACAGCATGGATCCGATTTTATCAACGAAACTGTAATGGCAAGGTATGATAACAGTGGGTTCTATGTTAAAGCCATCGAGGATTTCAAGGATATAATCCAAATTGATCTTGATGATGGCGGTTCTGAACACAACTTATCGGAAGATTCTGATGGCCTTGATGATGATTATGATGAATCTGATAATTCTTCTGATGATGAAGATTTGCGTATTCCGGTGCCGGAAAAATCGTCGAATAGTCAGCAGGGTTCTAAGAGATTTGAAACTGAATCGTCTTTTTCACAGGTCCCTATGGACATTCCAGTTTCCAAGAATATTGGCGGCGAACCTATTGATGAGGGTAGCTTCTCGAGTAGCAATAATTGCAATCAATCCGTTAATCTAAAAAGCGTGTCAGGCAAAAAGGGTGGCCAATCTGGCAACCTAGATAATGCGGATGTTAATTCTCCCTTGGATGTGGAAATAACCGACAGGCCTGATAAGCCCAATAAAGTAGGTGAAGAAATAATCATGGCCCAAGAAAACCCAAACGTGGTACCGTTGTCTTGGAACAAAGATAATACTGGGCCAGTCACCGATCCAGTTAATCCTTTGAGAAAAAAAAAGTGTAGAATTGGACCCTAACAGTACTGCTGAGCCCATGGACGAAAGGGTATCCAAAACACAATTTTTAGATTTCAATTCTACTGGGCATACGGTCAATCTGAGCAATTTGAACTCCCCAAATTTTGGGTCCCCCGACCTAAACCAAATTAGCGTGGATGTAGAAAATCTCAAGTCTTCAATCCGAGTTAACTCAATTAAACGTTCTAGGGTTCTTCATAGTAGCAAAGCCCCAAATTCTAGATGCATTAAATCTCCTACCTGGGATAAAATCAGAAACTAGAGATATTCTTCTCGAATCAATAAAGCTAAAAAACTTGCAAGGAGTGTCCATTGATACAAGAAGATGTCTCGTACTCCCTCAATTGATGACCATGTGAGCCGAAAATCAAGGTGCATTGAACAAAAGAGGACTGAATTGGAGCATCACTTTGATAGCAACATCAATTTGTGTGACTTTGCGCAACTCCTGAGCTTCAATGAAGAACAGGTTTGAATGTCTAGTTGTGTGTGTCGTATTTTGTTGTTATCCATGAAGATTCTCTCCATCAACATTCGAGGTTTCAAGGTAGAAGGTAAAGAAGACTGGTTCAAAAAGATAATTGCTAGTTCTAATCCTGTTGTTGCAGCTGTTCAAGAAATGAAGTGTCATGATATTAGCGATTTGTGGATTGAACAGTTGTGGGGTTCTCAAAACGTGGGATATGCGGAAAAGCAGGCGAAGGGTAAGTCAGGGGGTTTACTCTTGATTTGGGATTCGAGTATTTTCAAGGTAGAGGAGGCAGTTGAAGGCGAATTTTTCATTGCAATAAAAGGGAAGATCACTGGACATGACTAAGACATCATTGTTGTTAATGTGTATGGTCCGCATAAAGAGAATAAAAAGAAGGTTTTTTGGGATAGCCTCGATAACTTGCTAAAATTTGGTAATGTAGCTTGGGTTATATGCGGAGATTTCAACGAGGTTCGACGTGCGGACGAGCGTCAAAACTGTGTTTTCGTCGATAGAAGAGCTTCATTGTTCAATGAATTTATCGAGAGGAATGGTCTAATTGAAATTCCACTTGCAGGTAAAAAATTCACCCGAATTAGCGACGATGGTCTGAAATTCAGTAAGCTAGACCGCTTCTTGGTTTCAGACATGTTTATGCAGCTGTGGAGTGTGTGACGACCCGAAAATTTCCGACCAAATTTAAACTTAATCTTTATATGGTGTCGACATGATAAGCAAAGTCTATTAAATTGAATTTCAAAATTTTCGAACTATTATATAAATATATTTGACCTTTGACAATTCCTGACGATTCACGAACATTTGTGTTAAATAAATATGTAAATATATAAATGTATATGAATTCTATACATAAGTTCGGCCTTTTCAGGTTTTTATCCGAAATGCTTGTCTTTTGTATTAAACATGTATTCTTATCTTTTATGTTTAATAATGTGTTACGATATTACCATGATAGCTTAATTTATCTGTATGTTGCCATGATAGAAGTTTGGGTTAGCGTAATTATGTTAATATAGTACGGTTACTGTTATAATGCTGAACTAGGAAGTCTGATAGATTTGTATGCTAGCATCTTAAGGATTGACCAACTTAGGTTGTGATCAGGACTTGTCCACCTATATGAAACTAGCTACTTCATAGGATTAAGATCCCTGGTTATACTGTATCTGAAGATTCTATGAACTTGGTATGGCCGGAGTTCCCGAGAGGCATTTAATGTACTTTTAGGACACGGAACCTAGGAATTGAGACATGAATGACCTAGTATATGCCTATTGACTGTTCCGAAGAGACCTCCTAGGAACTGTTAAGATCTAGTTAGTGCCTTTACTGTATGACCCAAGCCTATTGCATGTTCTTGTCTGATTGTTGCCCTAGGTCTTAGTCATATCTACTGTTTAGCCGTTTAGGTACTTATTTGGTTTCTATATGCTTTACTATCAGTATATTAACTGTAATGCTGTATAATGTTTGATTTGTTGTGATCTCACTAGTATGATGAAATGGTTGTTAGTTTCCACTTAAGGTTTTGCCAACTTAAACCGACGGACTCCTTTCATTTGTGATCAGTGTTCAATCAACATGGCACATTGTTATTCAGTTATATAAACTGATAACGAGGGTTAGGATTAGAGCTTCACTTACTAATAGACCTAGTACTCTACTGAGGATAACCTCCGAGGTATTGTTACACTTCAGTTATACGACCAAGTGACATACTTCTCACTGCTCAAAGAGAACTCCGAGAGTTCAGAGATAAGTAGGTCTGTGTAATTGGCTCATCCAACCAGATCAACATCAATCCAAGCATAGTCTTAACATAAGCATAATTACCTTTCCCTAACCCAATACTGATATCTTGGTCAACATTTCCCTGATCTGCATACTCCGGATATCCTTCCACTTTATTTACTTTTCTGCATTTAGGACCTTTAGCTAAAATCAACTACTATCTTTAACTAGGTAATTTAACTAAAAGACAATTATCCCCTTGATCTTCAATTCGTTAATCAGCATAAAATTCGACACTAGGTTAACTTACACCTTCTACACCTTAGAAAGTAAAAGTAAATTTAGGCCCAAAATATAAATAAACGAAGATACTGTGTGCTACCGAATCGGACACCCTGCGACCTAACGACACCGCAGAAATAAAACTGTCCGTTAGTGGCATATCAGTGGACATGATAATTGCCACCGTTGAATTATGTGGACATGATAATTGCCACCGTTGAATTATGTGGACATGATAATTGCCACCATTGAATTATGTGGACATGATAATTTTCACCATTGAATTATGTGGACATGATAATTGCCACCATTGAATTATGTGGACATGATAATTGCCACCAATTGATGTGAATGTTATGTATCGAGAGAATGATTTTTATACACAGGTTATGTGTATTAGTTTTTGTGCACTAGATATGTGTACGGTTACTAAGATTTGTGAAAATGGTTTCGTACACGAGAAAGGTGTACTGTATTTAAAAGATATCGCATGTACATTACAGGTGGGTATAGGATTTGGTCCCATTTGTACCATGCAGCATTTAAATCTTGGGGTCTATCAAAATGATGAATTTTATTATTTATGATAAACCTATGAACTCACCAGCCTTTTGGTTGACACTTTAAAGCATTTTATTCTCAGGTGTGAAAGAAATCTTCCGCTGTACATTTGCTCATTTAGAGATATTACTTGGAGTCATTCATGACATATTTCAAAAGACGTTGCATTCGAGTCGTTGAGTTCATCAAGATTATTGCTAAGTCAATTATAGTTGGATATATTATGAAATGGTATGCATGCCGTCAACTTTTGATGTAATGAAAGTTTATCTTTTAAAAATGAATGCAATGTTTGTAAAATGTATCATATAGAGGTCAAGTACCTTGCAATGAAATCAACTATTGTGAATCGTTTATAATCGGTATGAACGGGTCCTTTCAGAGTGATCTGTCTGTTGTCCCTTTAGACCGAAAACTCACTGATCACTCCCCCATTATGCTTAAAAATGGCTCTGTTGATTTTGGGCAGAAGCCTGTTATGAAATGTCCCGTTCATATTGATTATAAACGTTCCATATTAATTGATTTCGTTGCGAGGTTTTGACCTCTATATGAGACGTTTTTCAAAGACTGCATTCATTTTTAAAACAACCATAACCTTTATTTTATCAATAAAGGTTTTAAAAACATTACGTAGATTATCAAATAATGATAATCTAAAATATACTGTTTACACACGACCATTACATAATGGTTTACAATAGAAATATATTACATCGACATATGTTTCTTGAATGCAGTTTTTACACAATATCATACAAACATGGACTCCAAATCTTGTCCTTATTTTAGTATACAACAGCGGAAGCTCTTAGTATTAACCTGAGAATAAACATGCTTTAAACGTCAACAAAAATGTTGGTGAGTTATAGGTTTAACCAATATATATCAAATCGTAACAATAGACCACAAGATTTCATATTTCAATACACATTCCATACATAGAGACAAAAATCATTCATATGGTGAACACCTGGTAACCGACATTAACAAGATGCATATATAAGAATATCCCCATCATTCCGGGACACCCTTCGGATATGATATAAATTTCGAAGTACTAAAGCATCCGGTACTTTGGATGGGGTTTGTTAGGCCCAATAGATCTATCTTTAGGATTCGCGTCAATTAGGGTGTCTGTTCCCTAATTCTTAGATTACCAGACTTAATAAAAAAGGGCATATTCGATTTCGATAATTCAACCATAGAATGTAGTTTCACGTACTTGTGACTATTTTGTAAACCATTTATAAAACCTGCATGTATTCTCATCCCAAAAATATTAGATTTTAAAAGTGGGACTATAACTCACTTTCACAGATTTTTACTTCGTCGGGAAGTAAGACTTGGCCACTGGTCGATTCACGAACCTATACAAATATGTACATATATATCAAAGTATGATCAAAATATAATTACAACCATTTTTATTATGTTTTAAAGATTTGAGTGTATTAAGTCGGCTGTCCTCGTTAGTAACCTACAACTAGTTGTCCACAGTTAGATGTACAGAAATAAATCGATATATATTATCTTGAATCAATCCACGACCCAGTGTATACATGTCTCAGGCTAGATCACAACTCAAAGTATATATATTTTTGGAATCAACCTCAACCCTGTATAGCTAACTCCAACATTACTGCATATAGAGTGTCTATGGTTGTTCCAAATAATATATATACATGGGTCGATATGATATGTCAAAACATTTGCATACGTGTCTATGGTATCCCAAGATTACATAATATATTAGAATACATGTATAATACAATATAAGTTAGCTAGGATATGATTTGTATAGATTTGTTAAACATTTCCCGTAGCTAAAAAGATCAAAAATATCCAATCTTGTTTTACCCATAACTTCTTCATTTTAAATCCGTTTTGAGTGAATCAAATTGCTATGGTTTCATATTGAACTCTATTTTATGAATCTAAACAAAAAAAAGTATAGGTTTATAGTCGGAAATATAAGTTACAAGTCATTTTTGTAAAGGTAGTCATTTCAGTCGAAAGAACGACGTCTAGATGACCATTTTAGAAAACATACTTCCACTTTGAGTTTAACCTTGATTTTTGGATATAGTTTCATGTTTATATGAAAAAGTCATTTTTCCAGAAGAACAACTTTTAAATCAAAGTTTATCATAGTTTTTAATTATCCAAACCAAAACAGCCCCCGATTTCACTACGACGGCGTATATCCGATTTTATGGTGTTCATCGTGTTTTCAGGTTTTAAATCATTAAGTTAGCATATCATATAGATATAGAACATGTGTTTAGTTGATTTTAAAAGTCAAGTTAGAAGGATTAACTTTTGTTTGCGAACAAGTTTAGAATTAACTAAACTATGTTCTAGTGATTACAAGTTTAAACCTTCGAATAAGATAGCTTTATATGTATGAATCGAATGATGTTATGAACATCATTACTACCTCAAGTTTTCTGGATAAAACTACTGAAAATGAGAAAAATGGATCTAGCTTCAAAGGATCCTTGGATGGCTTGAAAGTTCTTGAAGCAGAATCATGACACGAAAACAGTTCAAGTAAGATTTTCACTCGAAATAAGATTGTTATAGTTGTAGAAATTGAATCAAAGTTTGAATATGAATATTACCTTGAATTAGAAAGATAACCTACTGTAAATAACAAAGGTTCCTTGATCTTAGATGATTACTTGGAATGGATTAGAAAGCTTGGAAGTAGACTTGCAAACCTGGAAGTATTCTTGATTTTTATGAAACTATACTTATGGAATTTATGAAGAACACTTAGAACTTGAAGATGGAACTTGAGAGAGATCAATTAGATGAAGAAAATTGAAGAATGAAAGTGTTTGTAGGTGTTTTTGGTCGTTGGTATATGGATTAGATATAAAGGATATGTAATTTTGTTTTCATGTAAATAAGTCATGAATGATTACTCATATTATTGTAATTTTATGAGATATTTCATGCTAGTTTCCAAATGATGGTTCCCACATGTGTTAGGTGACTCACATGGGCTACTAAGAGATGATCATTGGAGTGTATATACCAATAGTACATACATCTAAAAGCTGTGTATTGTACGAGTACGAATACGGGTGCATACGAGTAGAATTGTTGATGAAACTGAACGAGGATGTAATTGTAAGCATTTTTGTTAAGTAGAAGTATTTTGACAAGTGTCTTGAAGTCTTTCAAAAGTGTATGAATACGTATTAAAACACTACATGTATATACATTTTAACTGAGTCGTTAAGTCATCGTTAGTCGTTACATGTAAATGTTGTTTTGAAACCTTTAGGTTAACGATCTTGTTAACCCATTGTTTATTATATCAAATGAGATGTTAAATTGTTACATTATCATGATATTATGATATATAATATATCTTAGTATGATATATATACAGTTAAATGTCGTTACAACGATAATCGTTACATATATGTCTCGTTTCGAAATCATTAAGTTAGTAGTCTTATTTTTACATATGTAGTTCATTGTTAATACACTTAATGATATATTTACTTATCATTTAACATAATTAATCAAGTGTATCAATATCTTAATATGATTCATATGTACCTAGTAAGACGTTGTTATAACGATAATCGTTATATATATCGTTTTCGAGTTTCTTAATTTAATAGTCTCATTTTTATGTATATAACTCATTGTTAAAATACCTAATGAGATACTTACTTATAATAAAATCATGTTAACTATATATATAACCATATATATGTCATCGTATAGTTTTTACAAGTTTTAACGTTCGTGAATCACCGGTCAACTTGGGTGGTCAATTGTCTATATGAAACCTATTTCAGTTAATCAAGTCTTAACAAGTTTGATTGCTTAACACGTTGGAAACATTTAGTTATGTAAATATCAATCTCAATTAATATATATAAACATGGAAAAGTTCGGGTCACTACATGTTAGGGTCTTTGATATCTGGTTGGAAGATAAGGACGCTGAGCCCATTATCACGGAGGCTTGGAATCTTGAAGTTGCAGCTCGAAAACTGGATACTTTATTCCGGTTGAAACTTAAAAATGTCAAGGAAAAGCTAAAACATTGGAACACTCAAAAGTTTGGCAGGATAGTGAAATTGCGGATCTTATAGAAAAGAGTAACTGGTGGGAGCTTGAAGCAGAAAACAGAACCCATTTTCTCAGTGTACCCATATCTCTTTTCTAGGTAGGTTCAAACAAAAATGACTTATTCGAACAATTTTTAAAATATTCGAACCATTTTGTTTAGATGCAAAAATGGCTTTGGTTCTACATTTTTGGTTCTAGATTTTGAATTCGAACAAAAAAAAGGGTAATTCGAACAATTTTGGGCCTGTTCGAACAATTCTTCGTTCTACATTTCATAATTCGAACAAAAAAAATTGAAGGTCGAACAATTTTAATTAAATTTGAACTTATTCTACATTTGTTGTTCTACAATTAAAGTTCTACAAAAAAAGATGCATGAGCTTGCATCTTCAAATTATCTGAACTTCATCTTCTTCCTTCTGTTACTACAACCACTCATTCCAACAAACACCTTCACTTTTGCCAAATCAAACCACGTTTTACAAGAATACAAAGCATTACTATCTCTCTCAAATCCATAAATTAAAAAAATTTCTTATTACAATATCTTTTTAGTATCATTTTTCTTATTACAGAGCATATGAACACCAAAATTTGAAGTTGTGATTGAATGATTTTTAACATCTTTTTTCTTCACTAAATATATTCCAAACATCTATCCTAACACTCGACAATCAGTTTAGAAACATGAAACCGAAATCAGATTGTAAACAATTGAGGTTTTAATTTGATTTTGTTCGCTACATCAAAAAATTGCTCGACCATGAAATAATTGTTCGGCCGCATTTTTATTTTTGTTCGGCCAACTCCATTTTTGTTCGCCCATGTGTTATTTTGCTCAAATTCCCCCTTTTTTTGCTCGAATTTCAGTGTATTTGGATGTATTTTGGAGTTCCTAGAGTTCTCACACTAAAAAAGTTCTCACTGGATCCTGTCTCTCTCTCTCTCTCTCTCTCTATATATATATATATATATATATATATATATATATATATATATATATATATATATATATATAGGGGCAGGATCAATGGGGAAGTAACCAATCGGGGGGAAGCGGGGGGGAAGCAATTTTTTTTTTTTTCGCTTTTTTTGAATTTTTTTTTTCCGGCATCAAGATCACACGAAAATATTAACATTTAGAAGAGACACTTCGTGATGAATGTTATTATTTAGGCGGGAAAACGATCGACAAAAATAACATTCAAGATAATATTGTTCGTGAAGTATATGAACGTTTTTTTTCTTCATGTTTTGTGAAGTAAAATTTAGCCCGATTTAGAGTTTAGGGTTTAGCATAAACCCAAAACACCAAACCCTAAACCATAAACCCTAAACTCTAAACCGTTCGTGTTAAAAACTCAATCTAAATCCTAAATCTAAACCCTAAATCTAAACCCTAAACCCTAAATTTCTAAACCCTGATATCTAAACTCTATAAACCCTAATATCTAAACCCTAATATCTAAACCCCAATAGCTAAAACCTCAAAATACGCTCAAAAAACACGATAATTGTTATATATTACTTCTTCGAGCGTTTTCCCGTCAAAATAAAAACATTTATCACAAAGTGTCTCTACTAAATGTTCATATTTTCATCTCATCTATAATGTTCGTGAACAAAGTTTTTTCAAAAAACGAAAAAAAAAAATTTGTTTCCCTCCGCTTCTCCTCAAATGGTTACTTCCCTCTTGATCCTACCACTATATATATATATATATATATATATATATATATATATATATATATATATATATATATATATCCGTAGAAAATTGTATCTATGTTATAATGTTACTATCGCCTACATTTTTTAAAGATAAATAAATATCTGTACATATAATACTATCGTATCAATTACAAATCGTATCAATTTGATGTTCTTTAGGAATGCAAACCATACGTAGATGACTATTTCGTTCTTAATTTTTTTTTTTTTCAAATTTTTTTTTTATTCAATCACGTGAGTTTGAATTTGACATGTAGCATTACATATGATTGGGTTTTACAATCACATGTGATTGGCATGCAGAATCACGTGTAATTTACTGCAAGTCAAATCCAATCACATGTGATTGAAAAAAAAAATTGAATTTTTTTTTTCGAAAAAAAAATATTTGATTTTTTTTCAATTAATAATAATAATATAAATAAAAGCAATAAAAATTGTTGGGTTGCTATGACTCCGTCATTATGTATTCTAGTAAAAAAAAGTGCTCTTCATAACTAACTAGGTTTTGAGCCCGTGCGTTGCACGGCTACTCAAAAATCGTTTCAAATGAGTCAGTTATTTTACGACGCTTGATGTTCATTTTCAGAACCTAGATTTTGAAATGAAGTTGATTTTGGGTTCTAAGCATTTTTTTACTTTTTCAAGCTTTATAAAAGAAATGGTGGTTAAAGCTTAAGTTATTAATTAATTCTATTTAAGTAATAATATTAAATTAATAAATATTATTTAGCTCCTTAATTTTTGGATAATTATGACAGATACATGTGAATTTTACACATGTCACAATTAACTACAATTAAGGTGCTAATGACATGTCATGTTTTTTAAACTCTCTTTTATATAAATAATATAGATATAGATATATAGATATAGATGTTCCCTAGACTAGTAGTAAAAAAGTAGCTGACAAAAGCTACCCTCACGTTAACCAAGGAAACAAATTTTTTTTTTTGTCTGAATACTCAATAAACCAAGTCTACAAAGGTGGTTTTTTTATAAGTACCCTTTAATAATGTATTGAGCTTTTCAAGATAATTACTCCGTTTCATTGTATTAATTTAAAATTTAATGAAAATGTAAGTAAACTATTAAGTGGGTCGGGTTAAAATGCTATCTGTTTCTACAGTTCTGTTAAAGCAAGTAACCAATAGTAGCACAGCATCTATGAAGTGACTTATCTAAATTAGTACTGTGGTAAATAAATAAATTGTTCTTTTTTTTTTTCGAAAAGCAGAATAGGATAAATTAATCATGAAATGGGCCAAAAGGGCCAATACATGAACACGTTTGGGCCATTGCAGGCCCTATTGAAAACACGAAGGAGCTACAGTATATTACAAGAAAAAAAGCGAGTAGCAGCATATTATAGTTGCAGAGAATGCAACATGATAACACACTAAACTCGTAGTTAAACAAGACACTAACCAAGGTTTAAACAGTTGTACATTATTATACTTACTGTATCACATAACTAATGATTTATAATTAATTTTCATATTGTACATCACTAGAAACGAATTAAAGGTTTCCATTATTATTATTTTTATTTATTTTTATTATTATTTTTTTAAATTAAAGGTTTCCATTGAGTAGATTTTAGACACATTATATGAAGAATCACTGTAGAGGGTAGGTTTGTAAGCTAATAGCTAACATATGATATCTAGTAACCGTTAGTCTGTTATCTGATAGCTAATAGTTTTTTTTCTTATATTATATTTAGGTGTTTGACAGAGTATTTGTTGCTGATAAAAAAAGAGTAAAATAACAAAAAGTTGAGAGTTTTTTTTTTTTTCCCTCAAACGCTAGTTTTAATAAGTATTAGCTTCTAGTAATCTAGTTTCTTCTCTTCGTCAAAATTTTTAGCTCTTTTAACTAAACAAAATTTTTAACTAGATAAGAATTTTTTCATAAAATGTCATCAAAAATTCACTACCAAACATACCAATTAGTGGAAAATAATGAAAAGTTATCCTATATGCTAAAACATAAACCACTATTCATAAGTATTTATAACATTTTTATTAATCATATGATTTGTAGTTATACTAGCATTTAAGAGCCCGTGCGTTGCACGGCAGACCCTAATAAAATAAAACTAAGTATAAAATGTTAACGAACTTGTGAAAAATGAACATAACAACGTCAATATAAAACATACACTTGATATGTAAACAAACAATATTTTTAATTCAACCAATGCATAGCATTTCTTCTAAGGATTGTTGTAAAGATTAATAAAAATATAAAGCACGTTTACTAAAGTCGTAGGTGAATAAGCAAATTAAATTGATATGTAAAACGCTATATCATTTGTCTTTATCATAAGCTAAATATGACAAGTATATTTGTACATCTAATAAACTAAAAGTTGTTATATTGTTTGACAGTATTATAAGCTCACTTTGATAAATACATAGTGAAATCGACCCGTTCAACCTCGTTTCCCAACCTAACCGACCCGTTCATGTTGACATAAACAACCATAACAATTTCACTTCAGTCCCTTAAAACTGAAATGAATTCTTACAAATTAAAACAACTTACATGTTGGTTTTTGGTAGAGAGATGACCGAGAGTTAAATCGTAAAGTACACCCATCACCTTCGGGCAGAAGTGCATCAGAGAGAAGAATTGAGCCCGACACCCCAAACCATTGGCAGTGAAGTCAAGTATCATGATTCATAATCAAACGTATACACGTGACATCTGTAAAGCGAATAGATATAGACATTTACCATATACCTTTCAATTACCTAAACATAGTAACGTGCTAAAACAGTTAAAACAACATTCATCATAGGCTCTAATCTACTACATATTTACTACTAATCATATTGACAAAAAAAAATGGTTGAAAATCCATCCCGCTGACCAATATCAAACATATAAAATGTACATTGAATCACATCAGGTCAGTACATGATAACTATACCTAAGAAAAATTGAAATATGAAAGCGAGTGCGAAAAGCATTTACCTCAATGATTACTGGTGAAGTAGATGGAAGAGGCCTTGTTGACATATGCAAACACCATGTTCTTTGATCATGATAAGTAGAGAACATGATAAAATTAAACGTGCAATGAAGTATAAATGGTTGGCTCGGAAAGGTCACCGCCACTTCTTTTTGAAACTTCTTTCAAAATTCGACAATTATTAATGTTGTAAATATGATTACAAAAATAAATATGAGCCTATGTTAACCTGGCCTAAGATAAATTATACCCCTTTGACCCATTGGCATTAGAAGTAACTCAAGATAACTCCTTTAAATACTCTAATATTTCGGATCTGATCTTAATTTGCTACAATAAGGAAATATGGGAAGAGTTACCTTACATATTACATATGGCATGGTGGTACCTCCAAATGAGTTCTTCTTCACTGAGATCTTAATTTTTGCTACAATAAGGAATTTGTACCTATAAGTGCTTATATTACCTCATTAACAAATGTACAAAAAATTGTTACCAATTACCTCAATGAGAGTATCTTTGGGAGTGCTTATATTTGAGCGTAACTACTTCCCAAGGTCAGAGTCATTTTCGAGAAGCTAAAGCAGCCAGCCTAATACTGAGGGTAACATTTTCTTCATTCTGTGAAAAAGAAATATGTTTTAGTACATACCGAGGGTAACATTTTCTTCATTCTGCAATTACTTTTAAGCGTACATCCAATAATTAGATACACCGTACACGATATTGAATAGCGTGTGTCTTACATCTTAACTGTAACACAGCTCGGTTCTGATTGTTCTCAGATTTCAGAAACTCTGTATCAGTATGACTGTACGCATCAGATATAGCTGATTTAGTATTAGATATGAATTTTGGATGTTTAATTAGATTACTAAACAGATGTTGTTTCACGTATTCTGCAGCTCGAGCACCACCGTGACCGTCAAATACTCCGAAAAGGCCGATGGTTTCACCCTCTACACTATCGATTCTTGCCTCGTAAAAATCTTCCATTGAAGATCTCTTTCCGGACGTAGCTGAATTTAGAATCTTCGCTCAACCCACCGCCATTAACAGGCGAATCACCATTGGGTTGACCCGGCGATGATATTGAATTCAGATAGCCCATATTCAATCAATCAAAATTCTTAACAAACAACAATTCTTAATTCACTATACAAAGTTGTATCAATGAAAAAGAAACTTATAATCTACAATCAATGATCATTAAGCAGCTTTAACTAATCAGATCACTAATTGCTTATTCAAAATTTCTTATAATCATTTCATAGACAAATAAAATTATGAGCAGTTTATAGGCCACGCCGATAAATTAAAGCTTCAGATATGATATTTTTCAAATATTGGTAAGAATTCAAGCTTTATAATTGCTTCTTTTTTTCTATTTTTGTACGAACAAAGGGTGAAATCATTTTTTATTATTACTATTAAAAATAAGTTACCATCTAAATTAGGGTTTGACATAAATGCAATAGATTAAACAATTTACCAACAACATATACAGAAAAATTTGAATTGCAAGAAAATTTACCTAATATGAGATGATGATGTGAATCCGTTAGACGGTTAATCAGCGTGAATCTGGAAAACGAAATCGGAAAATGATGAGAGGATAACCTACAAATATACGGAGTATATATATAAACAAAAATATAAACAAAAAATATATAAATGATTAAATGATCATTATACGTATCTATTTTTAGAGATGAATACATACCTATTTGGGATGGGATCTGATCCCTAACAAACAAATACGTACCTTTTTAATGTCCCAAAACATCGTTGATCAAACATAAAAGATGATATTGAAACATTCAGTGACCGGGATCTACAGAGGGATATTCAAATGGATTTTAATCGGTTGATGTGTTCATTCTAAAATTGAGTTTGGATTATAGATTTGGGAGTAGCATCTCGGTAGATCAAACGAAATCATGGATGGAGGATTTAAGGGTTTTGGGGCTATAAAAAATTTATACATTTATGTGCGTAGCAGTCCAGAGATTAAATCTTTGATAGCGGTTAACCATTTTCAGAAGACCTTCGGCCATAATCGGAGATTGAAAGGAACTTGGGGAAGAAGACCCGAGAGAGAGAATGAGGCTAAACCCTGCGTTTTTTTATTTATATTTATATAATTAGTAATTTACAGTTTAGATGAATTATTAAGATGTGATTGCCACGTGTCCATTTCTAGAGTGTGCATAGTTGGTGAAATTTGACCAGTCGTATGCTGACACATGTAAGAGAAGAGAGAAAATGATTGGCCGGGTGACATGTGGCTGGGGACCATATGATTTGTAAGGAGTAGAGAAGAGATACTAACTACTTTCCCTTAACTCAAATGTATCAAACACCAACGTAGCTGGCAACCATTCTGTCTCCAGCCCCTTGTATTTCTCCTCCCATTTTTTCCCTAGCCTAATGATCCTTTTTTTTTTTTTTTTTTTTTTTGTTATCCTGTTATAAAATATCTAGATTGTGTTATAAAATATCTAGATTGGATGTTAATTTTATTATTATTATATTTCTTGCATAGTAATATTTTATACTATAAATAGACATGTATGGTAACCATTTAAGGTGTACCATTTCTCTTGAAATATCAATATCAATATTTCTTCTCTCTTTCTTTTCTCTTTTTTCTCTCTTTGTTCTTATAACCAATAAAGGTAGTTATAAGCCTACTAAATTATAACACGTTATCAGCACGAAGAGCTTAGTGTAATCAAAGGATATCTTAAACGATCACGAGTCACTAATCAAGGTATGAAATTATTAAGGTTTTTCAGACTCGGACATATCAAATTTTGGACTACTAACATTTTGAACTACTAATTTTTATTAAGTTTTTAGTGCATTTGTATTGTTCTTATTATATGGTTGGCTCTGCCACCTAAATTATATATGGTCGACACTGTCGCCTAACTATCATTTATGTTTACTAACTTTTATTAACTTCACTAACATTTATATTTATGTTATTTAAGTTATATATGGCCGGTTATACCGCCTGAATTATATTTTCTGTAATCTAACTCTTATTAACTTCACTAACATTTATATTTATGTTAATAAGACGTCATGATTGTACGCAACATGTCATTTGACAACACGGTACTTTATGTACGCAACACGTCATTTGACAACACGGTACCATGGGTCGAGATTAATTCCGATCAATACGAATACGACGGGGTCTTTATATGTTATCTAACATTTATGATTACTTATGCAATTAATCATTATTTATTTCATGCATACTAATGTTTATTCTTAAATTTATAATTTTAAAAGTTAAAATAAAAAAGTAGTTTGTACTTTTATTAAAAGTAAATCTTAAAAGTTAAAATACAAAAAGTAGTTTGTATTTTTATTAAAAGTAAATCTTAAAAGTTAAAATAAGAAAAAGTAGTTTGTATTTTTATTAAAATTATATCTTAAAAGTTAAAGTAAAAAAAAAGGATGGTAAAATGGAATAGTTTTTTTGTCAAAAATGAAGTATTGAAAATGAAGTGGTCTCCTTCTATAACTAAAAAAAAAATATATACTTTTATCAAATGAATTTTTTTGTGGCTGACAATTTCAAACACGAGTCCTTGTTTAGTTTATCAAGAATATCTCTTGCTTTGGTGAAAGGTCACGATCACGATATCAGGTGTTGTGAAAGAATTAAAAAATTGGTCAAGTGGCCTTTTAAAAACTAGAAAAAAATTTAAACAAAAAGTTTTTTTTATATATTTATAATTTACGGGTAACGTAAAAAAAAAGGAAGTTTTTTTTAAAAAAAAAAACAAAAAAAGTGTTTAAATGAGTTTTACAGAAAGGGGGAAAGCAAAGTAAAAAAAAAAAAACTTTTTTCCAAACAAAGGTAAATGAAAGTAGGACTTAATACAAGAAAAAAGTAAACATCTCCTAGACGTGATAAAATCTATCAATGATAAGTATTAGACTTGATGAGCTAAATGTGACAAAAATGTTTCAACATGTCTTATGTTAATTTTCTAAAATAAGTTATTATTATTCCGAGTTTAACACATATACATATGTTAATTAAAAACAACCTTTTTGTTCTTATGTAGTGTTGGGTTGCAATTTTGGTTGTATGCCATAATTCCATCCAGTAGAGTGACAATAGAAAACTTTTGATGATAATCAATAAAAAACTTTTTTCCAAACTTGTCAAATGTTTTGTTAAAAACGTGACCGTTGAAAAAAGGAGGTTGAATAATAAAACTTAAAAAACAAATTATTTTTTTAAGAGTGTGCATCAAAATAGCCCGTTTAATAATGGGGAGTAAAAATATAGTCAAATTGTTTCAACGAACAAGGGTTCAATTGGATGTCTCTTAAAAAAAATCCGCGGGTACGGGTGATGGATCCAATGGATCCGCATCCACGATCCGCGGGTGCTATCCCTAATTGTGACAAGTACAAATCAACTAAAAGTCTAAAAAATAAATGCTCTTATAGGGACCAAATGTTCACAATAATTGCCTAAGCTAGATATGAAACAAATAGTTCATAAAAAAAAAAAAAAAGGTCGTTGTGCGTTTTCGGGATGATAGCCGAAATACACTTACAAAAGTAGGTCAGCCGTCAATTCTTTATGGCCATATCAACGTAGATCAATAAAATCATTTATGGTTTTGATACAAGATTAATTAAAAATTAATTGTTTTTTGGTCTTGGATTCTCGGTAACAAAAGCAAAGGTTGTTTTTGGTTGCCACAACAAACAAGACAGAGGTTGTTGACTTTTGTTGTTAAACATGGCACAATGTGAACAATAACAATAGATTATTATTTTTGAAAAGAATAATGATGCGTTAATTTTATTGTATAAAATAAAATTAAAGAAAATGGTTTTCATTGATGACTATGAACAAACGCAAACAAAGTGTTTGTGGTATTTGGTGATTAAAAAAAAAGCGCATCTAAAGCTTCTACTGAAAATAATATGCATCTAAAGCTTCTACTGAAAATTAATGTGCAAGGTACAACGTATAACTATATGGTCAAATTCATTTGAGCCTTCGGAGTCACAAGTATATGATGTATATATATATTACTCAATTAACAAAATAGTAAATCTAAATTAATTCATATGAATAGTAAAACGAAATTAATTAATTTACTATTCACATAAAAAAGCGCATATGATAAAAAGCGCATTGCATATGATAAGCGCATATGATAAAAAGCGAATATGATGAAAAGCACAACGCATATGATGAAAATCGCATATGATTAAAAGCGCATATGGTGAAAAATACAGCGCATATGATTAAAAGCGTATATGGTGAAAAGGATATATGATAAAAAAAAAACATATATGGTGATTTATAAAAATAAAAAAAAATAAAAAAAAACACATATGGTGATTAATGGAAAGCACATATGGTGATTAATGAAAAGTATATTGTGAAAAAGAATCACAAATGTTTCTTGAAAGAATTCAAGGTAAGATATATGAACCAATTCATCCATCATGTGAACCATTTTGATATTTCATGGTTCTAATAGACGCATCTAGCGGATGGTCTCATATTTGTATGTTATCAAGCCGTAATATGGCATTTGCAAAGTTTCTTGCACAAATTATTAAATTGAGAACACATTATTCTGATTACACCATTAAAAGGATGAGACTTGATAATGCTGGTGAGTTAACATCTCAAGCATTTAATGATCATTATATATCTACAGGGATTGTTGTTGAACATCCAGTTGCTCATGTGCATACACAAAATTGGTTTAGCTGAATCAATAGATAAACGCTTACAGCTAATAACTAGACAATTGATAATGAGTACAAATCTCTCAATATTTATATGTGGACATTTAAATTTACATGCTGCGACATTAATTCGCATTATACCATGTGGAAGTCGTAAATATTTTCACTTAATACTTGATTTTGGCCAAGAGCCAAATATTTTCTACCTTAAAACATTGGTTGTGCAGTGTATGTTCCAATTGTATCACCACAACACAATAAAATGGTTCTTCAAAGAAAGATGATAATATATTTTGGATATAAAACATCTTCAATCATAAGATATATTGAACCCATAATGGGTGATGTTTTTACAGCACGTTTTGCTGATTGTCATTTTAATAAAACATTGTTCCCTAGATTAGGGGGAGAAATAAAAATAAAAAATAAAATGATGCTTCATGATGTGAACATCAATTAAGGTATATTGAACTCGCACAAAAGAATGTGAAACGAAAGTTCAAAAATAATGCATATGCAAGAACTTGCAAATTAATTACTTTATGCATTTACAGATATAAAAAGTGACTAAATCATATATACCAGCGATAAATGCTCCAGCTCGAACTGAAATTCCAAAAGCTGGCAATAATGTCACTGTTGAGTCTTTGCCACGCATCAAACGTGGAAGATCAATTGGTTCCGAAGATAAAAATCCTCGAAAAAGAAAATCAGCTGATAATGAGGTAAGAGAAAGTGTTCAAGAAGAACCACAAATCAATATTCCTTCTGCAGAGGATATTGATAAATGTAAATACTAAAATTGCGATAAATTATGCAATATTATGGAACCGAAATGAAACTAAAATCTCTATGAGATATTTTCATATAATGTTACAATGACATCATGAATAAAGATGATGATCTGGAACTAAAATCTGTCATTGAATATACAAAATGGACATGATTGAGCTAAATGGAAAGGAGCAATAAGAGCTGAATTAGAATCGCTCGATAAAAAAAAAGTTTTCGGATCAATCGTTATCACTTTTAAAGATGTGAAACGTATGGGATACAAATGAATTTTTATTCGAAAAGAAATGTGCAAATGAAGTTACAAGGCAAAACTAGACTTGTAACTCAATATTTCCCACAAAGACCAGAAATGAATTAGGAGGAAAAATTATCCTCCTGTAATGGATACAATTACTTATTAGATACTTAATCAACCTGGTAGTTATTTAAATGCATCTCATGAATGTTGTTACTACTTATCTGTATGGATCACTTAATAGTGATATATATGAATATACCTAAAGGGTTAAGGTATCATAAGCATCTAATGTAAAACCCAAGGGAATATATTCCATTAAATCACAAAGATTTCTAAGTGGGTTTATACAAACAGGACGTATGTGGTATAACCGATTAAATGACTACTTGATAAAAAAAAAAAGGTATAAATATAAACTTATTTTGCACGTATGTTTTATAAAAACAATGTTCGGATATGAGATCGTAGTTGTTTATGTCAATGTTCTTAACATCATATGAACAAATAAAGAGATCTATGAAATCATTCAACTTCTAAAGAATTATTTTGAAATGAAAGATCTTGAAAAAACCAAGTATTACCTTGGATTGCAAATTGAGCATATGCCTAATGGTTTACTTGTACATCAAACAACTTATACCGAAAAGATTTTAAAACATTTTTTTTAAAGACAAACTCATTGTTGTTAGATCACTCAATATTGACACTGATCTATTTCATCCCTGCGAAGATCATGAAAATTTTAACAGATCGGAAGTTCTATATTTTAGTGCAATTGAGGTTCTTATGTATCTTATAGATTATACAAGATCTGACATTTCTTTTGCAGTTAATTTGTTGACAAGGTTCAGCTCAGCCCCTACCAAAAGACATTGGAATGGGATCAAACAAATAGTTTGATACCTTCGGGGAACTACTGATTTATAATTATTTTATTCTAACAACTCGAAACAAGATTTGTTTGGTTATACAGATGCAGATTATTTATCCGATCTACATAAAGCTAAATCTCAAACTGGATATGTATTCCTAAATGGAGGCACCGCAATATCATGACGTTCTCAAAACAAACACTTGTTGCAACATCATCAAATCATGCCGAAGTGATTGCATTACATGAAGCTACTCGGGAATGATTTTAGTTAAGATCAATGATACAAATCATTATTGATTCTTGTGGACTAGAACGCTATAAAAGCCTAACAACTATCTATGAAGATAATACAACTTACATAGTACAAATGAAAGAAGAGTATCAAAAAATGACAGAACAAAACATAAATGCTGACGAGGCGCTAAAGTTATAAACAGTCTCAAAGGTCATAAGTTTGATGGAAAAGAATGGTATATTAGTAAGGCTCAGAAAAAGACTGAAAGGGAATAGGAATTGAAACAACAGTTTGAACAAACCATGAAGGAGACTGTAGACAAATCACGTGGACTAAACTTGTACATAAAAGATTTAGATGATACAGTTTCAGATGAAAACCTCAGATTCTTCTCATATACTCAAGATCTCGTAAAAGACAACCAGATTAAAATGAGATACGTTCAATCAACAACTCTGCTGATCTTTATACCAAAGCACTGTCAATTGCTGTTTTCAAAACATACGTTCACAATATTGGCATGAGGCAAGTTCAAAAGATGTGTCGACTCAGCGTTGTCTACTTGAGGGGGAGTCAACTCTATGCTGCACTCTTTTTCCCTTAGCTAAATTTTTATCCCACTGGGTTTTCTTTAGCAAGGTTTTTAACGAGGCAGTACTAGTTATTCTCTAATAAAATTGTCATCCAAGGGGGAGTGTTATAAAATATCTAGATTGTGTTATAAAATATCTAGATTGGATGTTAATTTTATTATTATTATATTTCTTGCATAGTAATATTTTATACTATAAATAGACATGTATGGTAACCATTTAAGGTGTACCATTTCTCTTGAAATATCAATATCAATATTTCTTCTCTCTTTCTTTTCTCTTTTTTCTCTCTTTGTTCTTATAACCAATAAAGGTAGTTATAAGCCTACTAAATTATAACATATCCCACCTTTTTCTTTTTCATTCTTACCGAGTACTGTATTTGTTTTCTTATTTATAGTACAATTTTTGTTCTACTCTAATTTTTCCTCCCATTTTTTCTTCCATAATTTTTAATTTCATTATTTCAATTTTATAATCTTCGATACAACGGCTTTATTGAGTCGACAACAATCGATTTATTGGCGACTTAACTGACTCTTAGAGCCTAAATTAAATTTCGGGCATGATTTAAAAACCATGGAAATTTGATTCTACCATTTTCATGGCGTCTATTATTATTTTTATTTTATGCTTTTCAAAAAAAAAAAATATTGTTTTTATTTTAGTATTTATTATTATTAAATTTTTTTTTTTTAATTTCCTACGTAAAGGCCGGAGGTCCTCTCGGAAGCAATCTCTTTATCCGTCGAATAAAGAGAGGGATGACTTTCTCTACTCTTGAGAGTATTTCACTCTGGGTGGAAAAATGACATGTCTTTATTCTCGGATAGGAGAAGGATTGTCTACATCTTACCTCCCCCATACCCCACTTATGTGGGATTGAGTTTTGTTGTTGTTGTTGTTGTAATCTTTGATACTCCGTACATTTTTTTTTTTTTTTTGCACATTCTAATTACAAGCTATACAAACATCACGCAACGCGAATAATACACTCCCATAAACAGTCGCTCTTGGGTTCAAACGTATAAACAATAACAAATTCATAAAAACACCTTACCACATACGAAATGGAGTCCGCAACAAACAGACTTTTATAAAGGCTTATGATGATGATGCTAACTTTTCGAATAAAGAATGACCGGTCTTGTTTGTTTTTGGTGTTTTTGTGTTAGTAGTTTGCTTGTTGATCGCCTTATGTTTGTTTTTTTTAGCGTTCTAGTCATTTCGATAGCGCTCCTTGTTTTGGTTTGTGTGTCTCGGCTTTCCTTGTATCGGTCTGTTACAAATGTTTTTATTTTTTGTGAAAATCTACTTTTGTTCTATATATTATATTAGACTTCTTCAGAGGTGAAGCCAAGATTGAAAGATGAGGGTGTCTTACTAGATAAACATATATTATATTTATAATTTCTAAAGTGACAATGCACTTCTTGTCAATTATATTAGTCTTAAACAAATTGGTCGACTAACATACATTTTTTTGGACATAATAATACATTTGAGACTTGATCATTGAAGGAGGCTTATAATTATTTGAAAAAAAATACAACTGAAATTTAAACTTTATTTGGATCTTGAAGGAGGCTGAGCACCACTCAGTCCCCCTTGTCTCCGCCGCCTCTAGACTTCTTGAATATAAAGATAGAAGAGATTTTTGCCTTTTTCGGTGGGCATTTCGTGCGCACAAGGAAACAGAGTCACATCGAATTGCTGGCCATATTTTGTTTATCTTTAAGCTTTGTTTTACGTTGTCTCCCCCATCAAGGCGTCAACTATTTTTGTTTTAAAGTTACAATTACATAATTACATAATTAATTAATTTTGATAATTTATAAGAGAAAATTATCTAAACTGTCCCAAGTACTACATAGATTTTAGATTGTATATAAGTTATTTATCAACAATATTCTTTCTTACCTTTTATCGTATTGACATGAGTCTTGTTTCTTGTTTTAAGTGTCGCTAAACTATTTCTTTGCAACGCTCCTACTAAGACCATTCCCAATTATACGCCTTTCTCAGCGCCACGTCAGTTTTTTCTCTCTCCTCCTTCCTCACCACTTTCTCCCATAACACTCCCATAACACATCATTGACAACCATGACATAGTTCCTCAAATTTTATTATTATTATTATTATTATTATTATTATTATTATTATTATTATTATTATTTATTATTAATATTAATATTAATATTAATATTAATATTATTTTTAAGTAACAAATAAATAATTATTTTTGAACATCACATTTATTAAACGACAAACATACGGTTACATTTTTTTGAAAGAAAAAAACGACATAAACTTGAAGATAAATTAAAAATTACATAAACTTAAACATAAATAAAAAAAAACTAGCAAACTACTCATCATCTTCATCACAATCGCCGTCCTCGTCTTCTTCTTCGTTTTCTTCGTCGTCTTCGTCTTGCTCATCATTGGCGGTTGTACCGGAAGGTCCCACTTCTTGTACGTGTCGAATACGAAATCCCGAAGATTCCAAATGTGTTCGATGAGTTTTTGTCGTAGAAGACTATGAATGGTTGAATCTCGCAATTCCTTATTAGCGCGAATGTGCACTTGAACCCTTTCCTCAATAAATCTTCTTGTACGACGAGTGGGCCTATAATTTTCTTCAAGGTCGCACATTGCCCTTCCGTTGTCCTCGGTGATCATATTGTGTAATATAACACAAGTGTGCATAATTCTTCGAATTCTTTCAACATAGAATTGTCGGGAAGGGTTTTTAATTATTGTTCAACGACCTTGAAGCACTCCAAAGGCCCGTTCAACATCTTTTCGGGCAGCTTCTTGAAACGTCTTAAATTTTGCTGCCTCAGGTGTTGGTGGACTTCTGAAAGACTTAACCAAAGTCGCCCATTCAGGATATATCCCATCGGTTAAATAATAACTTTTATTGAAATTACACCTGTGATGACCCGGAAATTTCCGACCAAATTTAAACTTTAATCCTTATATGTTCCCGACACGATAAGCAAAGTATATAATGTTGAATCTAGAAAATTTTGGAACAATGTTCATATATTCAATTGACATTTGACTATTTTCGACGATTCACGAACAAGTGTTATAAATATATATATGTTATGTTATAAATCTATATATGAAGATATATATATGGTTTTTATTTATAACTATTATATTGTAAAACATATGAAATATTAAAATATTAAATATTCAATAAATATTATCATATCATATATAATTAGTGCATAATTAATAAATTAAATGTAATTCCAAGTTGAATTATAGTTGTTATATTATTACATTCATTATTATTATTAATATCCATATTGGTACTATAAATATTAATAAAATTATAATATGAAATTTGATACATTGATTTGTTATAGTATCATTATTATGTTATCATTACTAATATATCTAATAGTGAAATTTTAATTCTAGTTGTTATCAGTATTATCAATAATATTGAAATTATAAATTATTATTATTATTATAGTTACTAGAAAATAACACAAATTAATTATTATTATTATTATTAAGAATATTATTAATATCATTTTTATGATTAGTAATAATATTATTATTATACTTGTATTATTAATAGTTAAAATATTAAGAGTATTATTATTATCCTATTTGTTAAAAGATTAACTATAATCTATAAATATAAATATACAAATGTAAGAGGAATACAAATAAATATAGTTACTTTGCGTACGGATATATACATGATATTGATACAGCACGTAATTGTTAAGCATCACAATCAATTAAATTAATTGCTGTTCATGATTGGTACTCGTTACTTTTAATTGTTGAATTCCAAATCAGAAGAAACCAAATTCTGTTAGCAATCCAAATCGCCTTTTATTTTTATACCTTTTCCTGTACGATCGAATAAAACTGACAAATTCAATTGGACTATAAACCGAGTAAATTTTCAATGTTACTAGCAAAAATCACTCAAACTCTTTCATCACCATTATCAATTAACAACCACCACAGCTCCATAATTTAAAACCAGAAAATTCTTTTAAACCGAAGCCTTTCACCACCATAACCATCAACACAACGTCACCATCCTTTTTGTTACTGTTTCTTTTATTGTATCAAACCGTCACACCATTTATTCATATTCATACTAATACTATGAACTACTAATTCTACACCTTTGAGTTGTTATTTGTGGTTATCAACGATAACAAGATCATCCACTGGAACCACCACCTTTTTGGAACAAACACCACCTATGAGTTAACTATTACTAACTTAGTTTCATGTTTCCTATTCGATAACCATGCATCTTCAACTGGAACAACCATTAATAACCACCTTACACAAGTCATTCACCACCATGTAGCCTGCAAACCGACCACCACCATAATCTTTATTTGTACAAATTGTTGCAGCCGGTACTCGTTTGTACTTCTGATCTTGTTTGAGCTCAAACCCATTTAAACATTATCAAATAAAACCACCATCCACAACCACGACACTATCACCATCTCTTGAATTTTCTAACTATTTTCTGTTTCCATATTTTGCCGTTACTTTTATCTTTAATCAACCCATTAAAACAAAGAAAGAGTGTGCTTGTTATGTGGATCATGAGCGTATAAACAGAATGAAAGAAGTGGAACCAATTAGTCATGCATGTCGACTTACAAGTGGCAAGGAGGACACGTTTAAATATCATATAGTGGAATTTTGCGGTTTCTTTATGATCCTAGTGGGAAACCGAACCCCACGATAATAATACATGTAGCTGTGTGAAATCTCAAGTGGGATTAGGTAAACCTCTCATGGCCGACACATTTGGAGTAAAAGGCATTCCATTTTTTTTTAAATCATGGGCCAAGTGGTCCGTAGGGACACTGAAATATATAGACAACTATACTTGAGTTTTCTGCATCGATTGCTATTGCTGGGCATGTTCTCGCTGTCTTAATCAAACGAACCCAAGTAGTTGTTATAATACTCGATTGATAGTTCCTGTTAAATAAAAGATGTTAATGATGAGGGTAAATGGTAGATGATGATGTGCAAGTAGTGATGAAACAAGTCGAACCCCACTTCAATCACCTAATCCACGAAGTTTATTTTTAATAAGGACTGTTTTGAATTATTGAGACAGCATGGGTCGATACCTTATAATTAAGAGGACCACTTGAAATTGATTATGATATGATATTGTTGCTGCGTCATCCCTTTTCTCTCGCAAACCAGGATTTGTTTTTGGGCCAAATTATCTAAGGTGTTGGGCCATGATTAGTTACTTGGGCCGAGCTGGGTCACGTGGGGGACAAAGCCATTGATCCAGTTTGAAAGAGAAAGGAAAACAGATAGACACACGAGTTATACAAATTTTGGATGAATTTAAAACAGATAAACGAAAGGGTTCAGATGGTTTAGTGTGATTCGGGTTCACAAGGGGTCGCAGGTTCAATAATAGGCTTGGACATTCTTTTTGAAGATTTTTTTTGAAGGTAGTCATTTATAATTATTAGTATATTTATTATTATTATTATCAATTTTAACTTTATTATCATTAATTGAATAATTAACTATGTTTAATATAACTATTATTATTAATATTATTATTATTATTGTAAATAGAAGTAGTAGTATTACTATTATTATTATTAATATTATTAACCAGTATTAATATTCAAAATAATTATTATCATTACTTAGTATTATTGATATTATTATTACTAACAATACATATGTACTATTGTTAATGTAATTATGATTATTATTATTATTATTATCATTATTATGAACCTAATACAATTTATCATTATAAATATTATTATGTGTATCATTTTATAAATTGTTAATATTAATATTAGTATTATCATTATCAAGAAAGTTATTATTATTAGTAAATCATTATTTTCAAAACTATCATTTTTTTTACAGATAAATATTTTGACCTAACATATATATTATAATTGTATTAATATTTTGTATACCTATATATAAAACATATTAACATTATTTACATAAATATTTAATTATAACCAACTAATGAATTTCAGATATAATCTTAACCATACATATATATATATATATATATATATATATATATATATATATATATATATATATATATATATATATTAATATAATTAAATATATAGATACTAATCATTTTTAAATATATATACAACATAAATATATATAACTATATAAGTAATAATCATTTTCAAATATATATATATACAAATTAAATAAATAATATATAAAGACATAGCGTATGAAATTGTTCGAGTACGGTTATATGTATTAATGAATATACAAATAATATAGGTTCGTGAATCCGAGGCCAACCTTACACTTGTTCAATGATGTTATATGTATTTTTACTACGAAATACGGTATGGTGAGTTTCATTTGCCTTTTTACCCTTTATATTTTTGGGCTGAGAATACATGCGCAATTTTTATAAATGTTTTACGAAATAGACACAAGTAATCGAAACTACATTATATGGTTGAATGATCGAAATCGAATATGCCCCTTTTAGTCTGGTAATCTAAGAATTAGGGAACAGACACCCTAATTGACTCGAATCCTAAAGATAGATCTATCGGGCCCAACAAGCCCCATCCAAAGTACCGGATGCTTTAGTACTTCGAAATTTATATCATGTCCGAAGGAGGATCCCGGAATGATGGGGATATTCTTATATGCATCTTGTTAATGTCGGTTACCAGGTGTTCAATCCATATGAATGATATTTTTGTCTCTATGCATGAGACGTATGTTTATGAGAAATGGAAATATGAAATCTTGTGGTCTATTAAAATTATGAAATGATTATTTATGTTAAACTAATGAACTCACCAACCTTTTGGTTGACACTTTAAAGCATGTTTATTCTCAGGTATGAAAGAAATCTTCCGCTGTGCATTTGCTCATTGTAGAGACATTATCTGGAGTCATTCATGACATATTTCAAAAGACGTTGCATTCGAGTCGTCGATGTCATCAATATTATTATCAAGTCATTTATAGTTTAGATATATTATGAAATGGTATGTATGTCGTTAACTTCCAATGTATTAAAAGTTTGTCTTTTCAAAAACGAATGCAATGTTTGTAAAATGTATCATATAGAGGTCAAGTACCTCGCGATGTAATCAACTGTTGGGAATCATTTATAATCGATATGGACTTCGTCCGGATGAATTAGGACGGGTCCTTTCAGTTGGTATCAGAGCGGTGGTCTTAGTGAACCAGATCTTGCATTAATATGTCTAACTGATAGTCGTTAGGATGCATTAGTGAGTCTGGACTTCGACCGTGTCTGCATGTCATAAGTTTTGCTTATCATTTATAGTCGGAAATCATTTGCCTATCATCCTTAGTAAATTACCTGCTCATTATTCTTAGTCTAGACACATCTTATTGCATTGACTGCATAAAAAGTGTATAGACAAAATTCATATCTTAGCGTATCTGCTAATTCATATTTTAGCGTATCTGTTATTGTTATCTTTGCTTGACAGCTTCCGTCGATTCCTCCATAACTTATGGGATTTCAGTATTATATATGCATATGTAAATTATGTATTGCAGGATACTAATCTACATCCTATAATCTATTTCTTATCGAAAATCCTTCATCTGATCGTACGAGATGAATCCTGCAACCAGTTCGAGTCCCTCAGATTCCGATAGCTATTCCGATAGTTATTCCGACAGCTATTCCGACATAGATGTTCACCTAAGCTCCGAAAATAGCGTCATCGGCATGAATCAACCAATCAGCCATTATCAATTTATCTGATGAGTTCGTAGTTGACTTAAATAATGGAAACGCGCAGAAGGCAATCCCTTCCACCAACCGAATTCACCTCTTGACAATGAACCTGAAGCGCTTACCGGTGAACCTGTTCGAGACACCATTTTCAGTCTCATTTCCAGAGTAGCTAGACACGATTATATTCTATCCACAATTCTAAACCTTATTCATCCACTCGTTCCGACCGACAATCACCCCGGAATAATAGACGAAGTCAATGAACTTCGCGCTCGAGTAATCAATTTGGAAAATATGGTGCAAAATATACCACCTTCAGCAACATCAACGGCACCAACAGTACCATCAATAACAGCACCAGTACCATCAACAACCCATGCTTCAATATCACCATCGGTACTTTGAGCATGATCTTCGTTCTACGTATCGTTCTACCTCATTTATCTTCGTTTGACATGGCGAATATGTAATCTCTAAATTTTTAGAGATTATTTATTCTAGTTTCAACCGAAAAGCAAATGAGTTTAACATCATATTGACTCATTAAATCCATGATTACATCTGAAGAAAATATATATGTAAGTATATTTTCATAAAGATTGTAATTAAAAATTCTTTTGTACAAACTGTTAATGGTGAAAATATTTTAACGGGTAGGTAATACCCGAGGAATATTTAGATTTCGCATTAATAAGTTACACTGTACATTCTTCGAATCTGATTCAACAGTTGTTTACTATCTTACTTACAACCACCGATATACGTATCCGTTCACCGTAGAATAACTACTTTTATTCAATTTCATTTTTTAATTTTGACCTATCAGAATCCAACAAGTGGCATAATGAAGAAAACATTTGACAAAATAAAATTTATTAGAAACAAACAAATTAACTAATTGAAATATTGTTAAGAATCCACGCTAACTGTTCCTAGCTAACTGTTCCTATCTATCTGGTTACATTTTATTTTCCGCAATTTAATTATCGCAATTTATATTCTCGCAATTTTATTCATCGTCAATTAATTTATGTTATTTACTTTACGCACTTTATTTATCGTCATTTATTTTCTGTTATTCATTTTACGCACTTTAAATATCGGGACACGTATACAAGGTTTTGACATATCATATCGACGCATCTATATATATTATTTGGAATCACCATAGACACTCTATATGCAGTAATGATCGAGTTCTCTATACAGGGTTGAGGTTGATTCTACAATAATATATATAGTTTGAGTTGTGATCGAGTCTGAGACGTATACGGGTCACGATACGTATTAATTCGAATATTATATATATAATTATATATGAATTATTGAGTTGCTAACTGTGGACTATCAACATTAAACAAATAAAATAAATTAAAATATTGATTATAACTTATGAAACTAAACAATTCTTCAAGTTGCCACTTGATTTTATTTTAAACCTCATTTGTATCTTGACGATTACAATCTGCGTTCAAACCTTTCATGATTCTTGAAAACACCTCAATCGAAAGGATGAACCAACCACACTTCATCTACGGAAGGAAAGATTTATGCATATAGTTATGCACCCGAGAAACTCTCGGCAACTGAGTAAAAGTTTAACACGTAGCCGCGTCAGATCCTTTGGCATTTATTAGCAAAAATAACTTTGCGATCCCTTTTCAAAGTAGCCAATTTTGTCACAGCTCCAGCAAGTCAACTTTGACTTTTCATTCGAAGTAGCCTTACTATAATCCTGATATATACAATTACCCTTTTGATACCGGAGAATTCTTTTATATTCCACCATATTACCAGCAGACGTACCAGCAACCTCGTTGCTTTTTGGCTTAAATCTCTCTGATAAATCATTATATTTATTCATTGAAACCCTATCATATACTCATCCGCATCTTATAAGGAGAACTGCCATAACAATTACCGGGAATCAGCAATCAGTACTTTGAAAACTCACAGCATATCTACATCAACAGTTATATATATGACATTTATCTCTTAGAATTATGATCTTTCATTCTAAAATTCCGAAAAGCACTCAGTCTACAAATCAATACTCTAAATGTTGAAAAAGTTGAATGAAGCAGCAGAAATCGTAGACAACCGTAAACGACCTTAAACATCGGAAGTTTGATGGTAAAGAATAGTATGTTGGAAAAGCTCAGAAAAGTTGGAACTAGAAAACGGATTGAGCTAACTACGAAGGAGACCAAGGACAAATACAAGGACCATACCATATATTCAAAGAATCCAGGTAATTCTGGATCCGATGAAACCTTCAACGAATATCTTGCTCTGTACTCATGTTAAAAATCTTGCGGAAAAATCTTTCTCCATCAACCATCGAACTTAGAAATTCCAAAATATCATCATCAATATCTTCGATATTTCTGAGGATATTTTCATAAATATTGTCGTCTGAAATTATATACCTCTTCGTGCTTCCTGTGTATCATTATATTGGAAACATTCAAGAGAAAATTTAGTACCGAAAAGCAGATTATGCGAAATTATGAAGAAAGCCGTGGACAAATCACAAAGAATAAGTTTGACTTCAAAGAATCCAAATGATTCAATGTCTGCTAAAGTCTATAGTGAATATCTTGTTCCTTACCCTAAACCCTTGCAGACAATAGTTTCTATCATCCTCTGATCTTAGATATTCCGAGATATTATCGTATCTTTCATTATAAATATCCTCCATATTTATGGAGATATTTTTATAACTATTCTTATCTGAAATCATTAATCTCTTCGTGCTATCAGTATTACATCATATAGAAACGGTTAGTTTCTATATTCTGTAAACTTTCGAGCTTAAAATATGAATGTTATTGAAGTAATGTTGGGAACTGATGCATGAGTTAGTATAATATAATGACACTTGATCAACGTGATTATATTAAAGTAAGTCATGCTGAGTTTCTAATGGGACGTGATGATTCACAGAATCATAACGTCATCACGTGCCATGTTACATAACTCTTTTATTTAACTTCTGAACATATCAAGAAAGTATATTCTTGATAGTTCTATTCTCAGCGAATCTGGTAATTTGACAAATCAAATCGTACTATTACGTTCCTCCTTATTTAGAACATTAATAGTGTTCATTCTAAAACTTATATCTGCGAATTTTAGACCATTACAAGAGATGCCAAATCGCCAGAAGAAGAAACGAAGGGACAAAGCTCTGAAATAGAAATTGGAGTATAAATCGCAGCAAATAGGAGAGGGTATTAACTGGGGATGACAATGATTGTAGGAAATAGAAATAAGGACATTGAAATATAAGGGGAGATATAAAGCCCAATAACAACACGGAAATTACAGACCGTGTATATCAATGTTTATCGCAACATAAAGACACGGGAGAATTAAAAACACTATAACACTAAGGGCGAAGTAAAATAAAACAGATTCCTCTGGTGGAAGTTGGAAAAGGAGAATGATTATTGCGATAGTAAGGATGAGAACAAGGATCAGAACTGGATTAAGCATTTTCAGAATCTTTTGGATGAATGAAACAAGTAGGAAAGTATAGGAATGGTGAGAATAATGGAACGGAAGAGTTTAATTTATAATGGAAATATCAGACAGTGTAATCGAAGCAGATCACCGTATTTAATTATAGAGACCTTATTTTCCTTATTCGCCGAAGAATCAAATCTTTTAGATTTCGAAGATTTTCTTTGAATCCCTTGAATTCCGGAATCCAACCAAGACAACGTCAAAAGCTAAGACACACCTTATTTTTCTAAATTCAACCCCGACTATGTCAAAAGCTAAGACAAATCTTTATCCTTTCATTTCATTGTTTTGTGATAGCTTCACTCGTACTCATCGAATAATTGAATTGTTTTATCCACATTACTCATTGATGATAAAACTCTATTTATCAACTCATATTCGTCATGAAAACATTTTTTTTATTGTTAGCAATGACGACCTCACTCAAATTTCGGGACAAAATTTCTTTAACGGGTAGGTACTGTGATGACCCGGGAATTTCCGACCAAATTTAAACTTTAATCCTTATATGTTCCCGACACGATAAGCAAAGTATATAATGTTGAATCTAGAAAATTTTGGAACAATGTTCATATATTCAATTGACCTTTGACTATTTCCGACGATTCACGAACAAGTGTTATAAATATATATATGTTATGTTATAAATCTATATATGAAGATATATATATGGTTTTTATTTATAACTATTATATTGTAAAACATATGAAATATAAAAATATTAAATATTCAATAAATATTATCATATCATATATAATTAGTGCATAATTAATAAATTAAATGTAATTCCAAGTTGAATTATAGTTGTTATATTATTACATTCATTATTATTATTAATATCCATATTGGTACTATAAATATTAATAAAATTATAATATGAAATTTGATACATTGATTTGTTATAGTATCATTATTATGTTATCATTACTAATATATCTAATAGTGAAATTTTAATTCTAGTTGTTATCAGTATTATCAATAATATTGAAATTATAAATTATTATTATTATTATAGTTACTAGAAAATAACACAAATTAACTATTATTATTATTAAGAATATTATTAATATCATTTTTATGATTAGTAATAATATTATTATTATACTTGTATTATTAATAGTTAAAATATTAAGAGTATTATTATTATCCTATTTATTAAAAGATTAACTATAATCTATAAATATAAATATACAAATGTAAGAGAAATATAAATAAATATAGTTACTTTGCGTACAGATATATACATGATATTGATACAGCACGTAATTTTTAAGCATCACAATCAATTAAATTAATTGCTGTTCATGATTGGTACTCGTTACTTTTAATTGTTGAATTCCAAATCAGAAGAAACCAAATTCTGTTAGCAATCCAAATCGCCTTTTATTTTTATACCTTTTCCTGTACGATCGAATAAAACTGACAAATTCAATTGGACTATAAACCGAGTAAATTTTCAATGTTACTAGCAAAAATCACTCAAACTCTTTCATCACCATTATCAATTAACAACCACCACAGCTCCATAATTTAAAACCAGAAAATTCTTTTAAACCGAAGCCTTTCACCACCATAACCATCAACACAACGTCACCATCCTTTTTGTTACTGTTTCTTTTATTGTATCAAACCGTCACACCATTTATTCATATTCATACTAATACTATGAACTGCTAATTCTACACCTTTGAGTTGTTATTTATGGTTATCAACGAGAACAAGATCATCCACTGGAACCACCACCTTTTTGGAACAAACACCACCTATGAGTTAACTATTACTAACTTAGTTTCATGTTTCCTATTTGATAACCATGCATCTTCAACTGGAACAACCATTAACAACCACCTTACACAAGTCATTCACCACCATGTAGCCTGCAAACCGACCACCACCATAATCTTTATTTGTACAAATTGTTGCAGCCGGTATTCGTTTGTACTTCTGATCTTGTTTGAGCTTAAACCCATTTAAACATTATCAAATAAAACCACTATCCACAACCACGACACTATCACCATCTCTTGAATTTTCTAACTATTTTCTGTTTCCATATTTTGCCGTTCTTTTATCTTTAATCAACCCATTAAAACAAAGAAAGAGTGTGCTTGTTATGTGGATCATGAGCGTATAAATAGAATGAAAGAAGTGGAACCAATTAGTCATGCATGTCGACTTACAAGTGGCAAGGAGGACACGTTTAAATATCATATAGTGGAATTTTGCGGTTTCTTTATGATCCTAGTGGGAAACCGAACCCCACGATAATAATACATGTAGCTGTGTGAAATCTCAAGTGGGATTAGGTAAACCTCTCATGGCCGACACATTTGGAGTAAAAGGAGTTCCATTTTTTTTAAATCATGGGCCAAGTGGTCCGTAGGGACACTGAAATATATAGACAACTATACTTGAGTTTTCTGCATCGATTGCTATTGCTGGGCATGTTCTCGCTGTCTTAATCAAACGAACCCAAGTAGTTGTTATAATACTCGATTGATAGTTCCTGTTAAATAAAAGATGTTAATGATGAGGGTAAATGGTAGATGATGATGTGCAAGTAGTGATGAAACAAGTCGAACCCCACTTCAATCACCTAATCCACGAAGTTTATTTTTAATAAGGACTGTTTTAAATTATTGAGACAGCATGGGTCGATACCTTATAATTAAGAGGACCACTTGAAATTGATTATGATATGATATTGTTGCTGCGTCATCCCTTTTCTCTCGCAAACCAGGATTTGTTTTTGGGCTAAATTATCTAAGGTGTTGGGCCATGATTAGTTACTTGGGCCGAGCTGGGTCACGTGGGGGACAAAGCCATCGATCCAGTTTGAAAGAGAAAGGAAAACAGATAGACACACGAGTTATACAAATTTCGGATGAATTTAAAACAGATAAACGAAAGGGTTCAGATGGTTTAGTGTGATTCGGGTTCACAAGGGGTCGCAGGTTCAATACTAGGCTTGGACATTCTTTTTGAAGATTTTTTTTGAAGGTAGTCATTTATAATTATTAGTATATTTATTATTATTATTATCAATTCCAACTTTATTATCATTAATTGAATAATTAACTATGTTTAATATAACTATTATTATTAATAATATTATTATTATTATTGTAAATAGAAGTAGTAGTATTACTATTATTATTATTAATATTATTAACCAGTATTAATATTCAAAATAATTATTATCATTACTTAGTATTATTGATATTATTATTACTAACAATACATATGTATTATTGTTAATGTAATTATGATTATTATTATTATTATTATTATTATTATTATTATTATTATCATTATTATGAACCTAATACAATTTATCATTATAAATATTATTATGTGTATCATTTTATAAATTGTTAATATTAATATTAGTATTATCATTATCAAGAAAGTTATTATTATTAGTAAATCATTATTTTCAAAACTATCATTTTTTTTTTTACAGATAAATATTTTGACCTAACATATATATTATAATTGTATTAATATTTTGTATACCTATATATAAAACATATTAACATTATTTACATAAATATTTAATTATAACCAACTAATGAATTTCAGATATAATCTTAACCATACATATATATATATATATATATATATATATATATATATATATATATATATATATATATATATATATACTAATCATTTTTAAATATATATACAATATAAATATATATAACTATATAAGTAATAATCATTTTCAAAAATATATATACAAATTAAATAAATAATATATAAAGACATAGCGTATGAAATTGTTCGAGTACGGTTATATGTATTAATGAATATACAAATAATATAGGTTCGTGAATCCGAGGCCAACCTTACACTTGTTCAATGATGTTATATGTATTTTTACTACGAAATACAGTATGGTGAGTTTCATTTGCCTTTTTACCCTTTATATTTTTGGGCTGAGAATACATGCGCAATTTTTATAAATGTTTTACGAAATAGACACAAGTAATCGAAACTACATTATATGGTTGAATGATCGAAATCGAATATGCCCCTTTTAGTCTGGTAATCTAAGAATTAAGGAACAGACACCCTAATTGACGCGAATCCTAAAGATAGATCTATCGGGCCCAACAAGCCCCATCCAAAGTACCGGATGCTTTAGTACTTCGAAATTTATATCATGTCCGAAGGAGGATCTCGGAATGATGGGGATATTCTTATATGCATCTTGTTAATGTCGGTTACCAGGTGTTCAATCCATATGAATGATATTTTTGTCTCTATGCATGGGACGTATGTTTATGAGAAATGGAAATATGAAATCTTGTGGTCTATTAAAATTATGAAATGATTATTTATGTTAAATTAATGAACTCACCAACCTTTTGGTTGACACTTTAAAGCATGTTTATTCTCAGGTATGAAAGAAATCTTCCGCTGTGCATTTGCTCATTGTAGAGACATTATCTGGAGTCATTCATGATATATTTCAAAAGACGTTGCATTCGAGTCGTCGATGTCATCAATATTATTATCAAGTCATTTATAGTTTAGATATATTATGAAATGGTATGTATGCCGTTAACTTCCAATGTATTAAAAGTTTGTCTTTTCAAAAACGAATGCAATGTTTGTAAAATGTATCATATAGAGGTCAAGTACCTCGCGATGTAATCAACTGTTGGGAATCGTTTATAATCGATATGGACTTCGTCCGGATGGATTAGGACGGGTCCTTTCAACACCCACTAACCGAAAAATTACACGCAGGTGCCGTGTCTTGAAGTAGATCGTTAAATAAATCAGATTGATTAAGCACATTGATGTCGTTGTTTGAACCGGCGGGACCAAAGTAAGCGTGCCAAATCCATAAGTCATACGATGCAACCGCTTATAACATGATAGTTGGGTATTCATGATCGCCTCTTGTATAATGGCCTTTGTATCTATATGGGCAATTTTTTCATGCCAAATGCATGCAATCTAGACTACCCAACATGTCCAGAAAACTGTGTATTTCAGCATGCGCGGTTACAAGACGTTGTACGTCTTGTGGAGTCAGTTTTCTCAAATATTCATTAGCGTACAAATGAAATACACTTTTACAAAAATTATTCAAACAATCGTATGACGTTTGTTGACCCATATGTAACTACTCATCAAAAGCATCAGGTGCAGTACCGTACGCTAATTGTCGTATTGCGGATGTGCATTTTTGAAAAACATTGAAACCAAGCAACTCGGTAGCATCCCGCCTTTGACGAAAATATAAAAAATAATCCGGAATAGGTTCTTGAGAATAATTAATTATACCTTGGCATATGCGTATGAACAGTGGCCGACTCATTCTATAACGTCTGCAAAAATAATCCCCGGGAAAAATGAGATTATCGGAAAAATAATCATAAATAATCATTCCATAACTGCATACCCGTTTCCTCTCGGTCTCTTAATAAAAATCTTCTAGGCGCTCTTGAGATCGGTTGGACGAGTTCTTCTTCTTCTTCTTGATCTATCATATCAAGCATATCGAGTGCGACAGTACCGAAATCTGAACTCGCAGCATCTATTGCAAATTTTGTGAGACTATCCAATTTTGGAGACATTTTGATGATTGTTGAGAAATATTGAGGATATATATGTTGGTTGAGATGAGAGTAAAAATGTGATTTATGTTGATATAGGATAGAATATATATATATATATATATATATATATATATATACACGGGAGAGATCAATAAATAAGGAGTAATTTGGGAATAAGGGGATAAGCAGATCCTGACCACGTATCTGAAAAACTTAAGAAAAAACGCGGAGGGGTAGTAAGGTAAATTTACGTATAGTTGGAATTTTATCCGCGAAGAACATCAAAGAACCTACGTAGAAATTAGGGTTTTCATTTTATTAAAAAATTAGGGGAATCTACATGGAACTAAATCACCAACTGGAAATCGGGGTTTTCAAACCAAAAATTAAACAGCAAACATCTTCAAAGTCATCATTCAACTGCATAAAAGTTCTATCATTCTTTGAAGAGAAGAGAGATCATCAAACTATGTTGTAATGAAAGATGAAGGAAGATTCATCTCATAAAAGATGAAACAATCGACGAATCACTTTTATATACAAGAAGTGAAAACAGTAAGCTAACAATAATAGTTCAACTTCATTTAATTTGTATTTGATTTTCTTATTTCTACACATATAGCACATATATGTCAAACTCATTCTAAAGGATAATGAATTGAGCTTTATATTTCGATTATATGTTTGATATTGAAGTATGATGAGTTCTTAATGTTTTAATTTTATTTTTTCAATAATGTCAACATTACTTGTATCATGAATATTGAATATGAATTGAAATCCTATGCTTCTTTTAATGCACTGATAGTGTTTGATGAAATGCCTGAATGAATTTTCACTCAAACTAACCATTTGATTGTTTTTCTTTTACAAGTCATGGTTATCAGAATTAAGCGAAATGAAAAGCTAGCTGGGGGAAGCAGTTCAAATGACGCAAAAGGTTCAGTTCTTGTTGCAGCTTCTCTGTATTTTATTGGGAGAAAGCCATTGATGGGAACTGTCAAATAGATGTCTAAACTAGTGGAATTACAAGCCATATATTAACTGAATCGTGTATGTTTATTTTTTTTTATCTTTTTATCCATCGGTGTGAATGTGTTAGATTCATTAGAACGTTAATGGGTTAGTCATCAAACATTTGATGCTGATGTAACTAAGCTTCTCTTTTGTAGTCATGAATATTGATTTACCTGATTCTTTATTATTCTTATTAATGAATTAATTAATTATGATGTTGTATTTGATTTATTATATCATCATTTTATTTCATCTTTCTCAAGCCACATCAAGTTGCAAATTTTAAGACACGTTGTAAGTTAACTGTGTTGAATTTTAGACAAATTATTGGTACCTGATAATTTTGCTTTGCACTCAAAGTTTTTTTAGTATGCAGCTGACAAGAGAAACCTATGTACACGATTACCATCCGTCAAATTTATGTAACCATTCGACCTCAAATGTATGTTATCGTTCGTCGTCGAATGTATGTTATTGTTGTAGTCAATTGTCTGTCATCGTTCCTCGAATGTCTGTCATCGTACGTCGAATGTATGTTACCCCTCGTCGAATGTATGTTATCATTTTTCGAATGCATGTTATCGTTCGTCAAATGTATGTTATCGTTCGTCTTCGAATGTATGTTATCATTCGTGGAATGCATGTTATCGTTTGTCAAATGTATGTTATCGTTCGTCATCGAATTATGTTATCATTCGTGGAATGCATGTTATCATTCGTCAAATGTATGTTATCGTTCGTCATCGAATGTATGTTATCATTCGTGGAATGCATGTTATCAATTGTCAAATGTATGTTATCGTTCGTCATCGAATGTATGTTATCGTTCGTCGAATGTATGTTATCATTCGTGGAATGCATGTTATCATTTGTCAAATGTATGTTATCGTTCGTCGTCGAATGTATGTTATCGCTCGTCCAATGTTTGTTATTATTTGAGAAATGCATGTTATCATTCGTCATATGTATGTTATTGTTCGTCATCGAATGTATGTTATCCTTCGTGGAATGTATGTAACCATTCATCAAATGTATGTTATCATTCGTCAAATGTATGCTATCATTCGTCGTCGAATGTATGTTATTGTTCATTGCGACTGTACGTTATTGTTCGTCAAATGTATGTTCGTCAAATGCCTGTAACCATTCGTCGAATGTATGTTATCATTCATCTTCAAATGTATGTTATCGTTCATTCAAAACTCTCACTGATGAGTGCTATTGATTTTGATGGTAAACTCTCACTGATGAGTGCTATTGATTTTGATGGTCCTATACGTCTATGATTCTTAGTTTTTATTTTGAATTTATGTGTTCAAAGATTTTGTTGACTTAACAATTTTTATTGAAATGAATAGTGTGAATTCACTTGTGGAGGATGTGTATTCATTTGTTGAGTCGAATTTGAAGAAGACTTGAATTTGTTAGTCAAAATCAGTTAGCATACATCACATGTATAATAACATATTAAGTGATAAATATAAAAATATTCATGAAAAATTTATGTTTACTATCTTAAATATCAACATTGTGGCTTTAAAAAACTAATGAATTTATTATTCATATGATAATCTCTCACGAGAGGGCGGTTTCAACACATTAACATATATCAGATGTATAATAACATATTAAGAAATATATATATAAGGAAAATTAATTTTTATCATTGAAAATATATATTAACATTAAAAATATAAAGCTAATAAATTTATATAAAGTTATTATTCATAAAAAAAAAATTATGATACATCAAAATGTTATCATACATCAAAATTTTATCATTTATCAATATTCTAACAACGAGCTCAGCCAACTCCGCCATTTGCATCCATCTAAAATCACTATTCTGACCATAGGTTTTCCATTCTACATCTTGTGACCACCTGAAATGGCACATAACAAGATCCGGACCGGCCGCGTGATGCGGCGGGACATTTCGGATACATATTCCAAGTGTTGTATCTCCTTATGGTTCAGAGGTAGAAAAGACAACACCATCCATAGTATATTGAAGCGTAATCTACTCCTTTGAACTGATGTAGTGATCAATATAATTACTGCAAAATTAAAAGGAGCAACCGAAAATCAGTAGACATTAGTTAATCCCTTTTTAGAAGCATGCCGATTAGATCTAACAAAATCCCTCTACTTAGGAGTATAATTTGTAAATAGGAATAGTTAGTCAATTTATGGACATAGAATTGTAAACAGTAGCAGCTTGTGTATACAGCTTGTTTGCAAGTATTAGCTTAATATGTTGCATATGTCACAGGTATTGTTCTCTGAAATGGACAATGGATTATAGTGGATATGTGATATTTACATGGGATATAGTGAACCTACATCTATAAGTGGAATGTATGAAACAAAATCAATAAGGATTCTCGTATCCAATTATAAAATATGAATACAAATTAGTTATTAGATGTAACAGTTACATGTTATTGTTGATTGCTAACAAATTAGGTTATGCAAGGGTTACAAACAATAGCTAAATGAAAACAATATAATTGCATCTATAAACATAAATACTGAGATATTATCATTAAGACGATTTCAACACAATGAGAAAAAGTTTCATTTGCAAAGGTAATCAATACCCATAAACAATCTCAAACATATAAACAGAGTATTAAATTAAATCATCCAGTAATCAGTCATGAAAGAGGTAAAAGTGTAACTTAATACCTTCCGGCTCATGTAACATGTAAGGCTGACATAGCAACTGATTGAGAGAATGTGTGCGAGTAACAGAAGCCGTAGCAGAATTAATAGATGCAGAAGTACCAGCTACAAATACAACAATAGATGTTACCACTAAGTTTATATTAAAAGTTCAATACTCAATAGATACTACAAAAATGCAAATACGACAAGAGTTAATGATGCCAAAATTACTAATAGCGATAGAAGCTATCAATAGATATAAAATCAAACTTAAAACAACAAAAGAACATACATTCTATATTTGCAAAGGCTTCAGGGGACAACAATGCATTCATAACTAAAAAATTTGTTACCATAAAATGGATGCATATGATGTCTTTTAAAACTGGTTCTGACCCGAACATATATGTAAGCTTTTTCTTGGATTCAAACTAATGAAACTACAACCCACTATATCATTAGTTTGAGCCCCAAAACAGCCAAATTCGAGGCCCAATGCAGCTGTTAATGAGCTGAAACTACAGCTGCAAATGCAGCAGCTTCTACGCTGCAGAACAGGGGTATACACGCTCGAATTTGCTTGTTTCTTGACCGATTTTCATGAAATAAATTTAGTAGTATTACTTGACAATATAAAGCAACATCTAGCATAAAAAGTCAGTATCTAAAACACTTTACAATACGTATATATAAAGGTTTTAAACATCTGTTTCGGTACTTGTAAAAAACGCATAAAAACATGGTAAACTTCTACTATTTTCGTTTCATTTTTTCACGAACTCATAACCAGATCTGTTTGGGCAAGGTTCTTCAATAAATCATTATAACGTTAGAAAATGAACATCTAGAATTAGGGTAAAAATTTAAATGCCTACCTCAAACCCTAGCTATATCAAAATGAACACCTAGATTTAGGGTTAAATTTAAATTCGTACCTCAAACCCTAATTTTACGAATTGCTAACAAAATAAAAATTTTACCCGGTAGATCAACGGCGAAGACGATGACGGTGTGTATCACGGAGCAGTTACAGGCGGAGAAAACGACGGGTCTGGCGCCAAATACGCTGATGATGACGCTTCCTATGATTTTGCGCCAATTATATCAAGTTTAGTTCAAGATTTCTGCTGCGATTTCTGCTGCTGATGTGTCGACGGCGACATAGTTGTGTGGGTGAGAGAATAACGGAAGAAGGTGATTGAAATTTGGAAGTGTGGAAGGGTTTTAAAAAGAGAGGTAGATGTCGTTTTTGAGGGGTTTAATGAAAGGAACAACGTGTTTCAGCGAGACTTTAGTATATAAAAGATAAATATTCACGTAGGTAATAAAATGTGGTAAATAGATAGAACTGTACATGTATGCAAGATTGTTTAGACTACTTTTGAATGGTAATGCATGGACTCTTTTATAGAGCCAACTACAATTTCAACCTCTAATTGGAAGTATAAAAAGTACACATTCGGTTGCAAACGAAATGATGAGGGAAACAAAATTTCAGGCATGCTGCCTATACAATTTGCTCCATTGACTTATTCATGGTATTAAAACAGGTACAACAACCATTAATGGATTTTTGTGACATTTATAGGGAAACCCACAGAGTCTAGATAATCGAAATTTTGTGGCATCACTATCCCATCATAATCCAATAATATTGCACTATCTGAAGGCAGTGGGCATGATGAGTAAAAATTGTCTTATGGGAAACACTTGCTTAAACTGGCTGTTTTGGGGAGTCTGAGTGAAGGCTCACGAAGTATATCTAAATCACATATATATTTATCATCTTAGGGGAAGTTTTTACAAGATATAAAGATAGTTACATTACTCTAACCTCTTGATTGTCACTTCCAAAAACTTGATAACAGAGGCAAACATTTGAGGTTTAGTACCTCTTAAACTTCCAGATGAAGAAATATTGCTTTTCAATTATGATTCTTATGTACATTAGCTTCATGTATGTTTATAAAAATACTTAGTGGCAGTTATAAGAACATCAATGCATTAAATTTGCTTACTTAACTAAATTTAAAGATAAGTGCAGTGCAGAAGACTTGGAAACTGAATTATCAGATACGAGCATAAGCCTCATTCACTTATTCAAATCTATCGAAAGAATTAGAGAAAAGCAACAAAAAAAAAAAATAAACGATGAAGTCAATGTATCACTCCAGTTTCCAAAAAAAGAATTCAATTAAGCATTGTATAAGTGTATAACCATGAGTTGAAAATCGAATTTCAGGAGACGAAAAATGAATAACAACAATGAAGTTTGTCAAATGAATAACAATAATGAAGTATTTCAAGCATAGCAAATTAAGGCATGCATCTTGAATATTTGGTGCAACAGGTATGATCCCATTTTAATCAAATAAATAAAAACAAAGTATGTCAAAACTAAGTCGAAATAAGGGCCATACCATTGAAGTTTTTTTTCATTATTCATTTAAGATTATTTGCTCAAAAGGTTGTTTTGCAATCGAAATTCAGCATTCATCATAAAAACTTCAACTGAAACTGCAAAACCATAACAATAGAAAGTAACAATGACCTACTTAGATAAGTTATTAAAAAAAATTATCTGAACTACAGTGATCAACTCTGATAATATTTAACAAAGCTCAATGAGTTCAGTTCCTAGCATCTTGATAGGTTTATTTATTAATATAAAATATTTTCCTTTCAAAAAGAATAAGTTCAGTTCCCATTTTCTATCAGATATATTCACAACTGATTCGTGATGTATAAAACAACAAAACTAAAAATTAAGAAATAGGTTAATAACACTTACTTGAAACATCTCTATGAACATTTACGATTACGCAATTGTAATTGAGCATCAGAACAAGTACACATAGTGAATCTGAAAATAAGAACAAAACCCTAGAACTGAAAATCACCTATTCAGTATTCAGAAATTGTATAATTGAAATCCTATGTACAATTCATGATGTATGAGTAATCCGAATTGATAACGAATTGAAATAGTGAGGATTGAAATAGAGAGATAGAATAACATGAATCGAAAATCAAAATTGGCAAGAAAACATAATAGGTCTGTACCTGATTCATTAACGGAGCATGTGTGTGAATGAATTGACCTGAAATCTCACCAATATACCCTGTTAGTATAAACAAGATGGAACGCAGGAGCACGAGAAAGAATCTGCACAAGAAGAAGGCAACCTTGGATGAACGGATGGATAATTACTTATCTACTTATCTCAAAACATAAGCTTAGCGCTGGATCTCTTGCCTATATATATATATATATATATATATATATATATATATATATATATATATATATATATATATATATATATTAGTAGGATTAAAAGGGAAGTAACCATTCAGGGGAAGCGGGGAAGCAAAAACTTTTTTTTTCATTTTTTGAAAAAAATTTGTTCACGAACATTATAGATGAGATGAAAATATGAACATTTAGTAGAGACACTTTGTGATAAATGTTTTTATTTTGACGGAAAAACGCTCGAAGAAGTAATATATAACAATTATCGTGTTTTTCGAGCGTATTTTGAGGTTTTAGCTATTGGGCTTTACATATCAGCATTTAGATATTAGGGTTTATAGGGTTTAGATATTAGGGTTTTAGAAATTTAGGGTTTAGGGTTTAGATTTAGGGTTTAGATTTAGGATTTAGATTGAGTTTTTAACACGAACGGTTTAGAGTTTAGGGTTTAGGGTTTGGTGTTTTGGGTTTATTCCCCTAAACTCTAAATCGGGCTAAATTTTACTTCACAAACATGAGAAAAAAACGTTCATATTCTTCACGAACAATATTATCTTGAATGCTATTTTTATCGATCGTTTTTCCGCATAAATAATAACAATCATCACAAAGTGTCTCTTCTAAATGTTCATATTTTCATGTGATCTTGATGCCGGAAAAAAAAATTTCAAAAAAAACGAAATTTTTTTTTTTTGCTTCCCCCCGCTTCCCCCCGATTGGTTACTTCCCCATTGATATATATATATATATATATATATATATATATATATATATATATATATATATATATATATATAGAGTAGAGGTATTGAAAAAAAAAGTATTCAATGGCTATATAGCCGTTAAATTGCATCAAACACCAAAATTCTCGTTCTCAAACATGCGTAGAAATGAAACTTTGCAGGGCGAGTAAACCGAGGGCGCTCGAGGGCGTGCGAGACTGGGGAGATTGCCATCGGCGCCCTCAAGGAAGTGTGCTGGTGACAAGCTTGAGCACGGGCCGATAGAATTGATCTTAGGTGAGAGATTCCCCAATAAAACGTGATCTCTATACATTTCCCTTTTACACTTCTTTCGTAAGGAAATGAAAACCTTCCTTCGAAGTTTTATTATAAATCAACTCTCAAATAATATATTTAACTTGTCACTTCGAAAGTTAGAAGGAAAAAAAAAAAAAACTGAAATATCATGCACAATATTTACTAAAATTACCAGTTGATAATTTTGGTAGTTTCTAAAATATTAAAATAATTAATATTTTAATTTTAATACATTTTAATTTTCCTTTCTTTGTATCAATAAGATTGAGCAAGTAATCACGATATCAATTAACTCTTAGTATAATTTATACCATCTTATAAAAGACTATAGTGAATGACATCATGATGCTGATGTTAGAAGTATAATTGTTGTTATTTTTAATTTAAATGGTTATAGAGAATAGATCGGTGGATATGAGAGACAAGCTTAACAACTCAAGAAGATCAGCCCCTTCAGCTCCCCATGCTGCTAGGGACAGTTATAAGAAAGAGAGAGATAAATGCATAGAGGTGGATGAAAACGTAAACAACCAGGAATTACTTAATCGAGCAATCGTGTGCGAAGCTAAGTCAAAAGACATCTTGACAAACCTTGTGAAGATAGGTAGGGCAGAAGGTATTTTAAACATTGTTATCAAGTTTATAGAAGGGTTGGACATTATGTTAATTTTTGAGTCGATTGAAGATGCTGATAAGTTAATCAGCACAAATGATCATCCTTTAAAGCATTAGTTCCATAAAACTCTAAGATGGGACTTTTCATACTAATCGGAAAGTCGAATGACATAGTTAAAGAAATCTGGTGTCCCAATCCCATGTTGGTCAGACACTACTTTTTCATCAATTGCTGAGTGGTAAGTGTAAGGATATTAGGACCCAAAACAACGCAAGTGATTCAACAAGATCACTCACTGATAGTAATTCTACAAGATTACTAACCCACTTAATGAACGAAAGATTATAAATGCAAGAAATGTAAATCGACACAAGAGATAACGTGGTTATATGCAATCGTTGTGATTGCTTTAGTCCATGGACCAACTAGAGAATGTATTTACTGAATATTTGTGGTGTGTTTACAATGAGTTACAAGAGGGTCTATTTATAGAATGGTTTAAAGAGTAAGCTAAAAACAATTCCTTGAAGCTTCATGTGAGTTTCCTGACAACTTCATGGAAGCTACATGTGAGTTTCCTGACAGCTTCGTGGAAGCTACATGTGAATTTCCTCACAGCTTCGTGGAAGCTACATGTAAGTTTCCTAACAACTTCGTAGAAGCTACATGTGAGTTTCCTAACAACTTCGTGGAAGCTTCGTGTGAGTTTCCTGAAATCTTCCCTCTAATTGTTTAAAGTTCTCCATATCTCCAACAATCTCCCTGTGACGATCGCTCCAAATCCATATGGACGAACACGTCATTCATCGATTTTATTGCGAGGTATTTGACCTCTATATGATACGTTTTGTAAATATTGCATTCTTTTGAAAAGGCACACCATAAATGAATATTTAAATCAAAGATTTTCGACATCTGATGATTTCTACATATAGACAATCACCATAATATAATAGTTTACAATAGTACTTCCGTTGACAATGCAGTCAAAATAAGATACATGGTGATGATTTGGTGAATGCAACGTTTCCTTGAAAAATATGCCATGTAAGACTCCATGCACATAGCTTGTCTAACATATAAGCAAATAGCGTAAGACTTCTAGAAACCTGAGAATAAACATGTTTAAAAGTGTCAACACAAAGGTTGGTGAGTTCATAGTTTTAATGTTGCGCATAATCTGTATATAAAGGTGGATCACAAGATTTCAGTTGTTCCAACCAGAAACGTTTATCAAAATATTCTACGAAATTGAGCACCCTGGTAACTAAACTTAACGTATATATAATTTGTACCATTTGTATAATCATCTTAATAATACACGCAAACCAACGTGTACGCTTCTCAAATAGCATACGTCCGTTAAAAGGCTAGTGCTCTAGCTCGAACGGGGATATCAAGCCCTATGGATCCATATACTACTACTCGCGCCCACCAGTTCTTATAACCGGCAGTTACTAGTTACCAAAGCTAAGGGATTTTCGGTTCAAACTCAGTATAGAATTTAGTATGTACTTGTGTCCATTGTTTAAAATAAAGTGCATGTATTCTCAGCCCAAAAATATATATATTGCAAAAGCAATTAAAAAGGGAGCAAATGAAACTCACCTTAGCAGCACATAAGCTCATTCATTAAAAAGTGACCGTAACTCGGAATGCAAGATTAACCGTAGATCTCAACCTAGAGAACATATGTTGGTCAATACATGACTAATAAACTAGGTTGGGTTATAGTGTATCACAATCCTAATGCTCGAGACCGACATGCAGAAGTTTAACAAAAGTCATCTCAAAAGTCAACCTGACCCAATATGATCTTTAAATCTATACATGTTTATTAACATAGTATAAGTCTTGATAATTGAACGAATTTATAGTTTATCAAACTCAAAATATTATTTATTTCAGGGGCTATATTATATTTGAATTATCATGGCAATCGAACATGATTTTCATATAGTTTTCCAATACTTGAAAAATCATATTATAGTGTTTATAAAGCTTTAAAACATGATAGGACAGTCAACTTTGACAATTGTTCAACAAGACGAGACGTGCCTTATATAGAAATTCATTTACTCGATTAGTAATATTTGAAAATCCAATTTATCAATCTTATAAACAAGTTGTTTAAATATCAATTACAGATTCAAAAGCAATTTCAATTAATGTTAATTATAATTCAGTTGACCATAACTTTTAATCCGTTCATCGAAAACATACGATTTCTAAATGAAAAGTTATTAATTTTTCGACAGCTTTTCAATGACATGCATATCATATACCTTTTATCAATAATATATGTATCAAATTCGTGATTCATCATAAACTATCTAACGACAAAATTAAAGCATACAAGTATGCATAAACATATATACTCGAGCACTAGACATGGATATACTATTAATATATAAAAGATAAGATATAAATGCTTACGTATCAATATTGTGATTCAATATTGTAGAAAAGTACGTAGACGCAACGGAGATGATAAATACTAGTTTGACTTGCGAACAATACTCACGAACATTACCCATAACCTCCATAGTTATAACCCATAGTTTCCCTAGCTCTATCCCGCTCGGAAGGCTTGTTTGAAAATAATTCGCTCATGACCTCGTCGTAGTATTTTATGTATAATAATACTAATAATAATACTCCTAACTATAAGATTAATAATAATATTAATCTTAATAATAATAATAATATAAATAATAAATATAAAATATAATACGGAGTAATATAGATATTAATATGTGTGTTGTGTTGAGCAAACTGGCCAATTTATAGAATGTTTCTGAATTCTGACTGCCATGCGATCGCATGGGTTTTATGCCTATTTCTCATGCGGTCGCATGGCCCCAAAATCCAGCTCACAATTTTTTTTGTTTTCTTGTTTGTTGACATATTATTATATATATATATAAAATTTATATTAATTATATATATATTATATTATATTCATGTACATAGTTGACTTGTAATTTTAGGTCAGTTGACTCGTACGTTGATACTCGACTCGTGTACCACTTTCGGTTTTTTGAACGCACTTTCGTACGTTTAGAAAACTAGCCTTTTACGTTACGCGACGTGTACCCTTATTAATAATTTGACTTACTCATCAATAAATTACCTTATAAAAAATGTAACTTATAAAATTGAGCGTTGTGGTCATTTGCTTCTATAAATCAGTGACTCGTTGTTTATCAAAATATATTATTTTAAATTAGGAGGTTTTTTTTACTAAGTTAATATTATATTTTTGTATATATATATATATATATATATATATATATATATATATATATATATATATATATATATATATATATATATATATATATATATATATATATATATATACATGTATATTTTCCAATCCAATTATAATGGTTCGTGAATCGTCAGGGTTTGGTTAAGGTTAAATGAATGTATGAATACAGTTTACACTTCTTGAGATTCAACTTAACAAACTTTGCTTATCGTATCGGAATAATATAAAGATAAAGTTTAAATTTGGTCAGAAATTTTCGGGTTGTCACAGTACCTACCCGTTAAAGAAATTTTGTCCCGAAATTTGATTGAGATGGTCATGGCTGACAATAAATACGTTTTCTTGATGCATGCGAGCTGAAAATTAAAGTTTTATCATCAGCGAGTAATATAGATAAAACAATTTGGTTACGCGAAGAGTATAAATGAAGTTATCACAAAGGAGTGAAATGAGTTGGTAAAGTTTCGTCATATCTTTTGACGTAGACAGGTTGATTTTCAGAGTTCAAGAGATTTGGAGAAGGTCTTAGTAATAAGATTTGATTCTTCGAAAATCAAGGAAATTAGGATCCGCTTTAAATGCGATCATCTGTTTTGATTACTCTGTCGAATATTTCACTATAAATCCACCCCCTTCGTTTCCTTACTTTTACCATTCCTATACTCAATTCCCAAATTCAAAAGATTGTGAAAATGCTTAATCCAGTTTTGATCATTGTCCTTATCCTTACTATCGCAACAATTATTCTCCTTTTCCAACTTCTGCCAGAGAAATCTGCTTACTTCTACTTTGCCCTTGGGGTTATAGTGCTTTTAATTCTCCCGTGTCTTTATATTGCAATAAACATTGATATACACGGTTTGTAATTTATGTGTTGTTATCGGGCTTTATATTCTCCCTTATATTTCAAAGTTCCTGCTTATGTCTTCTATAATTATTGTCATTTCCAGTTAATACTCTCTTTTATTTGCTGCGATTTATACCCCAATTTCTATTTCGGAGTTTTGTCCCTTCGTTTCTTCTTCTTGTGACTAAGCATTGATTGTAATGGTCCAGAATTCGCATATATGAATTTCGGAATGAACATTGTTAATGTTCTAAGAAGAAAATGGTAATGGCACGATCTTGATTTGTTAAATTACCAGAATACCCTGGAAAAGACCGAATCATCAAGAAATATTTTCTTAATATTTTAGAGATTAAATAGAATACAATAGTCGTATGACATAGCACATAGTGATGTTATGATATGTGAATCATCACGTTCCATTTAGAAACTCAGCATGAATTACTGTAATATAATCACGTTGATCAAGTGTTATTATATTATATTAACTCATGCTTCAGTTCCCAACACTGCTTCAATAACATTTAAGTTCAATCTTTTCAGATTTTAGAAACTAAAACAGTTTCCTTTCTGATGTAACACTAATATCGTGAAGAGATAAATGATTTCAGATAAGAATAGTTATGAAAATATCTTCAGAAATATCGAGGATATTTATAATGAAAGATACGATGATATCTTAGAATTTCTAATATCGAAAGATGATAAAGAAGATTTGTCCGTAAAGGTTTAGAGTCAGGAGTAAGGTATTTGTTAATGACTTCAACAGATACTGAATCATTTGGATTCTTTGAAGGCAGGTTTAGTCTTTGTGATTTGTCCACAGCCTCCTTCATGGTTTTCTCAATCCGTTTTCCAGTTTCAAACCTTCTCTTTTTCTTAGCTTTGCCAACACACTATTCTTTATCATCAAACTTTTGGCTGTTAAGGTCGTTTACAGTTTTTGCTGCTTCATCAGCATTCAAGGTTATCATAACCGAATCGTCGGTTATCATTCCGAGGTGTTTTTAAAAGTTTGAAAGGTTTGCATGAAGATTGTATTTGTCAAGATACATATGATGTTCTAGAATTTTGAATGACACAAATATTTTTCTGGGTTTTATGAATAAAAGTGATGTTCTAGCATAGTTTTGAAGTCAAAGTATAGCTTCGAAAGATGTAGGAATCTAAGAATGATGTCTTTTGTTAAATCTTGACTTTGGATTTTGATTTGTCAAAATCAAAATATGTAATCAAATTTGGATGAGGATGGTTGTTTTGATTTTTATAAAAGAATATATATTGTTGTGAAAGTAGTGAGTATAGTTGATGATTTGTTGAATCAGAATTGAAGAATGTAACATATTAATAGTGAATTTATATATCTCTCGGGTATTACCTACCCGTTAAAATATTCTCACCATTAACAGTTTGTATAAAAGAGTTTTCTTAATTACATTCTTTATGAAAATACACCTACATATATATTTTCTTTAGATGTAATCATGATTTTAATGAGTTAACATAATATTAATCTCATCTGGTTTTCGACTAGGACTAGAATATATAATCTCTAAAACTTTTAGAAACTACATATTCTCTGCAGAATATTTCTATGATGAAGTTATTAATCAATACTTCATCGTTTGTTGTTGTTGGTATTCCTTGGTATCTATGGTGCGTATGACGTTGATGTTCGAGGTACAGATTGTGATGTTGAGGTGTGGGATGCGGATGTTGTTGTTGGTGGTGGTGATGGTACTGTTGGTGTTGCTGATGGTGGTATTGTTGCTGCCGGTGCTGCTGCTGGTGCTTGTAACCTTTGCACCACATTCTCCAAAGCAACTACCCGAGCGCGAAGCTCGTTGACTTCTTCTATTACACCGGGATGATTGTTGGTTCGGACGAGCGGATGAATAAGATCCAGAATCTGAGATAGTATATAATCATGACGAGATACTCTGGAAATGAGAGAGAAAATGGTGCTTCGGATAGGTTCACCGGTAAGTGCTTCAGGTTCTTCGCCAAGAGGGCAATGTTGTGGATGGAAGGGATCACCTTCTTCTTGTCTCTAATGACTAAGTAGGCTACGAACCCATCCCCAATTCATCCAGAATAGATGATGGCTAATTGGTTGATCCATTCCGGTTACACTGTCTTCGGAGTTCAGGTGAATATCCATATCGGAATAGCTGTCGGAGTTTAAGGAATTTGAACTTGATACGTGATCCATCTTGTATAATTAGAGGGATGATTTTTTTATATGAAATAGATTATAGAATTTAGATTGGTACTCTTCAACACATAATTTACATATGTATATATAATACCAAAATCCCGTAAATTACGGAGAAATTTTCGGAAGATGTCAGGAAAAGTTTACAGTAACAGATATACTAAGATATGAATTTTGTTGGTACACTATCTATGCAGTAAATGCAGTAAGATGTGTCTAGACTTAGGAATGATAAGCATTAAATTTCTGACAAGAAATAACAAGCGAAAATTGGTAAGAACAAATACGGTCATAGTCCAGACTCACTAATGCATCCTAACAATTAGCAGTTAAACACACTAATGCAAATTCTGGTTCCCTATGACCTCAAGCTCTGATACCAACTGTGACGATCGCTCCAAATCTATATGGACGAACACGTCATTCATCGATTTCATTGCGAGGTATTTGACCTCTATATGATACGTTTTGTAAATATTGCATTTTTTTGAAAAGGCACACCATAAATGAATATTTAAATCAAAGGTTTTCGACATCTGATGATTTCTACATATAGACAATCACCATAATATAATAGTTTACAATAGTACTTCCGTTGACAATGCGGTCAAAATAAGATACATGGTGTTGATTTGGTGAATGCAACGTTTCCTTGAAAAATATGCCATGTAAGACTCCATGCACATAGCTTGTCTAACATATAAGCAAATAGCGGAAGACTTCTAGAAACCTGTGAATAAACATGTTTAAAAGTGTCAACACAAAGGTTGGTGAGTTCATAGTTTTAATGTTGCGCATAATCTGTATATAAAGGTGGATCACAAGATTTCAGTTGTTCCATCCAGAAACGTTTATCGAAATATTCTACGAAATTGAGCACCCTGGTAACTAAACTTAACGTATATATAATTTGTACCCTTTGTATAATCATCTTAGTAATACATGCAAACCAACGTGTACGCTTCTCAAATAGCATACGTCCGTTAAAAGGCTAGTACTCTAGCTCGAATGGGGATATCAAGCCCTATGGATCCATATACTACTACTCGCGCCCACCAGTTCTTATAACCGGCAGTTACTAGTTACCAAAGCTAAGGGATTTTCGGTTCAAACTTAGTATATAATTTAGTATGTACTTGTGTCCATTGTTTAAAATAAAGTGCATGTATTCTCAGCCCAAAAATATATATATTGCAAAAGCAATTAAAAAGGGAGCAAATGAAACTCACCTTAGCAGCACATAAGCTCATTCATCAAAAAGTGACCGTAACTCGGAATGCAAGATTAACCGTAGATCTCAACCTAGAGAACATATGTTGGTCAATACATGTCTAATAAACTAGGTTGGGTCATAGTGTATCACAATCCTAATGCTCGAGACCGACATGCAGAAGTTTAACAAAAGTCATCTCAAAAGTCAACCTGACCCAATATGGTCTTTAAATCTATACATGTTTATTAACATAGTATAAGTCTTGATAATTGAACGAATTTATAGTTTATCAAACTCAAAATATTATTTATTTCAGGGGCTATATTATATTTGAATTATCATGGCAATCGAACATGATTTTCATATAGTTTTCCAATACTTGAAAAATCATATTATAGTGTTTATAAAGCTTTAAAACATGATAGGACAGTCAACTTTGACAATTGTTCAACAAGACGAGACGTGCCTTATATAGAAATTCATTTACTCGATTAGTAATATTTGAAAATCTAATTTATCAATCTTATAAACAAGTTGTTTAAATATCAATTACAGATTCAAAAGCAATTTCAATTAATGTTAATTATAATTCAGTTGACCATAACTTTTAATCCGTTCATCGAAAACATACGATTTCTAAATGAAAAGTTATTAATTTTCCGACAGCTTTTCAATGACATGCATATCATATAACTTTTATCAATAATATATGTATCAAATTCGTGATTCATCATAAACTATCTAACGACAAAATTAAAGCATACAAGTATGCATAAACATATATACTCGAGCACTAGACATGGATATACTATTAATATATAAAAGATAAGATATAAATGCTTACGTATCAATATTGTAGAAAAGTACGTAGACGCAACGGAGATGATAAATACTAGTTTGACTTGCGAACAATACTCACGAACATTACCCATAACCTCCATAGTTATAACCCATAGTTTCCCTAGCTCTATCCCGCTCGGAAGGCTTGTTTGAAAATAATTCGCTCATGACCTCGTCGTAGTATTTTATGTATAATAATACTAATAATAATACTCCTAACTATAAGATTAATAATAATATTAATCTTAATAATAATAATAATATAAATAATAAATATAAATAATAAATATAAAATATAATACGGAGTAATATAGATATTAATATGTGTGTTGTGTTGAGCAAACTGGCCAATTTATAGAATGTTTCTGAATTCTGACTGCCATGCGATCGCATGAGTTTTATGCCTATTTCTCATGCGGTCGCATGGCCCCAAAATCCAGCTCACAATTTTTTTGTTTTCTTGTTTGTCGACATATTATTATATATATATAATATATATATAATTTATATTAATTATATATATATATATATATATATATATATATATATATATATATATATATATTATATTATATTCATGTACATAGTTGACTTGTAATTTTAGGTCAGTTGACTCGTACGTTGATACTCGACTCGTGTACCACTTTCGGTTTTTCGAACGCACTTTCGTACGTTTAGAAAACTAGCCTTTTACGTTACGCGACGTGTACCCTTATTAATAATTTGACTTACTCATCAATAAATTACCTTATAAAAATGTAACTTATAAAATTGAGCGTTGTGGTCATTTGCTTCTATAAATTAGTGACTCGTTGTTTATCAAAATATATTATTTTAAATCAGGTCGTTTTTTTTTTACTAAGTTAATATTATATTTTTGTAAAAAATATATATATATATATATATATATATATATATATACGTATATTTTCCAATTCAATTATAATGGTTCGTGATTCGTCAGGGTTTGGTCAAGGTTAAATGAATGTATGAATACAGTTTACACTTTTTGAGATTTAACTTAACAAACTTTGCTTATCGTATCGGAATAATATAAATATAAAGTTTAAATTTGGTCAGAAATTTCCGGGTTGTCACACTCCCACTTGGAGACTTTGAACAAACCCAACCTTCGTCAACCCAAAATATCAACGATCTAACCAAGAACGTTAAACCACTATTATACCGCCAAACTCCATTTGAGACACGCACACTCAACACATACTTCGGATGAGCAGACTTTCGATACAAGGTCTTCAACACTACTTGTTAGAATTGAAACATTAACTCTTTAATTCTCTAGTTGGGGTCTTCTCTCATCAATTCATTAGAACACCAATTGAGATAATTCAAAACCTCAATTTCTCTGTCGTAACAACCTTAGTAAACATATCAGCAGGATTCTTCGTACCAAGGATTTTCTTCAATAATAAAGTACCATTATTTATATGTTGTCGAATAAAATGATACCTTATCTTGATGTGTTTCGTACGACTATGAAACACCGGATTCTTCCCAAGATGAACCGTACTTTGATTATCACAATTCAAGACGCAATAGTCTTGTCTTTTACCCAACTCACCTAAGAAGTTTTTCAACCAAACAAGCTCTTTAGAAGCTTCTGCAATAGCCATATATTCGGCTTCGGTGGTTGATAAAGCAACACTCTTTTGTAGTCGAGACATCCAACTAACCGCCGTCTTCCCTTTTGTGAAAACATAACCCGTAGTGCTTTTCCCCAAATCATCACATCCACCCGAATCAGCATCCGCATAACCCTAAGTATGAGATTGTTTTTGGAGAAACACAATCCCATATTAGAAGTACCTTTCAAATAATGAAGCAACCATTTGACCGCTTCCCAATGCTCTTTCCCCGGATTAGACATATAACGACTTACAACTCCCACTGCTTGAGCAATATCGGGTCTTGTACAAACCATGGCATATATAATACTACCCACGACCGATGCATATGGAACCTTTTCCATATCCGTTTTGTCTTTTACCGTCTTTGGTGATTGACTTTTTGATAACTTAATCGTGCTACCCAAAGGCATAGAACGAGCCTTTGAATTCTCCATATTAAACCTCTCTACTACTTTCTCAATATATTTGGATTGAGACAAGTATAGAGTACCTTTCACACGATCACGCACAATACTCATGCCAAGTATTTGCCTAGCACCACCAAGATCTTTCATCTCGAATTCACGGGAAAGTAATCCCTTCAACTTGTTAATTTCGGACATGTTGGAACCTGCAAGTAACATGTCATCAACATACAACAATAAGATTATATAAGAAGACTTGAGTTTCTTCAAGTAGCAACAGTAATCCGCTTCACATCTTAAGAAACCAATATTCTTCATAAAATCATCAAACTTCAAGTACCATTGCCAAGGTGCTTGCTTCAATCCATACAAACTTTTCTTTAGCTTACAAACCTACTTCTCTTTACCCTTTACCTCAAAGCCCTCGGGTTGCCTCATGTAGATCTCTTCAACAAGATCACCATGCAAGAATGCGGTCTTCACATCTAGTTTCTCTAGATGTAAGTCTTCAGATGCAACCATAGAAAGTACCAAACGGATAGTAGCCATTTTAACTACTGGTGAAAATATCTCTTTGTAGTCAACCCCTTCCTTTTGTTGAAAGCCTTTGACTACCAAACGAGCCTTGTACCTTTTCTTGCCATCCAACTCATTCTTGATTCGATACACCCATTTATTTTGCAACGCCCTTTTATCATGAGGTAACTTCACTAGTGACCAAGTTTTATTCTTCTCAAGTGACCCCATCTCTTCTTTCATGGCAAGCTCCCATTGTATGGATTCTTTTGTCTTTCTTGCCTCAAAGTAACTTTCGGGTTCACCATTCTCGGTATAGAGCAAGTAGTTTGCAGATGGAGAATACCTAGGATTAGGTTTGGGCACTCTAGTCGAGCGTCTTAGTGTAGGAGTAACCTAAATGGTTGGACCGGTTTCATTTGTGTCCTCCTCATCACTAGAACTCGCACTATGTTCGAAATCATCACCGCTTTCCGAACCATCCCCATCATTAGCATTTTCCGACGCCTCACCATTTGTTGGTAATTCATTGTTTCCCGTACTCCCACTAGAACCTGTAAGATCATCAATAGAAACATCATCAAAAGTAACATGGCCCAGTTTAGGACTCCCCGTTTCCGGTTTGCCATAGACCGAATCTTCATCAAAAGTAACATCGCGAGAACGAATTACTTTTCTAGCATCGTTATCCCAACAACGATAACCCATTTCATTCGACCCGTAGCCTATGAAAATATACTTCTTTGACTTGGCCTCAAGCTTGTCTCTATCCGCATCTTTGGTCTTCACATAAGCATTACACCCAAAGATCCTAAGGTAATTATAACTCACCTTCGTACCTTACCATTCTTCCTCGGGAATTCGGAAACCCAACAGTGTTGAGGGTCCCCTGTTTATCAAATAAGCCGCCGTATTAACCGCATCTGCCCAAAACATCTTAGGCAAACCGGCATGTAGTCTCATACTCTTAGCCCTTTCATTTAACGTACGATTCATACGTTCGGCGACCCCATTGTGTTGCGGTGTTTCCGGTACTGTTTTCAACATTCTAATACTGAGCTTTGCACAATGGTATTTAAACTCAAGACTACCATATTCCCCTCCATTATCCAACTTCAAGCACTTGACTTTCAAATTAGTCTCATTTTCTACCATAGCTTTCCACTTCACAAAAGTATTAAATACATCGGATTTAGCTTTAAGAAAATAAACCCATACCTTTCGAGTGGAGTCGTCAATGAAGGTGACATAATAGCGAGAACCTTCATGTGATTCTACATTCGTTGGACCAAATACATCCGTATGAACAAGCTCCAATTTTTCCAACTTAGGTGCATTCCCCGATTTCCCAAAAGTCACCTTCTTTTGCTTCCCATAGACACATGGTTCGCAAAACCCAAGTTCAACCCTTTTTAAATCCGGAATCCTCCCACTCAATACGAGCATCTTCATACCGTTTTCAATCATATGCCCGAGCCTTCGGTGCCATAGAGTTGATTCGGATTCAACATTCACCATAGCAACCACAGTGTCTTCATCAAACACTTCAACCATATAAAGAGTTCCTCTTTTATGTCCACGAGCCACTACACAACTACCCTTAACCACCTTCCATTGGTGGTTTTCAAAAGTAACCGCGTTACCTTCATCATCTAATTGACCAACCGAAATAAGTTTCCTTTTTAATTTAGGAATGTACCTTACGTTTTTCAAGGTCCAATTATAGCCAAGAGTAGTCTTCAATAAAACATCTCCAATGCCCTCTATATTGAGTTATTTGTCGTCCGCCAATCTCACCTTGCCTTGATATGAACGAAAATTTTTCATCATGCTTTTGACATGAGTAGCATGAAACGAAGCTCCCGAATCCAAAATTCAAGACTCCATAGAATTTTCAACACTACATAAAAGTGCATCATCACTTTCTTCCTCGGTTAAGTTCACACCTTTCGCCGGACCATTTTTACAATTCCTTTGAAAGTGTCTTTTTTGATTGCAACCCCAACAAACAGCTTCACTTCTATCTTTCGATGAATACCTCTTCTTAGACTTCTTTCTACCCTTCTTCTCACCGCAATCAAATTTCCTACCACGGTTGTCGGTACTTAACAAGGAACTAGATGTCGATTCCCCCGAGTTTCTCCTACGAGTATCTTCACCAAGAATCAAATCCCTTATTCCTTCAAACGCTATCTTAGTAGTTCCCGTAGAGCTACTAACTGCGGTAACCGTACCCGTCCAACTTTCTGGTAATGATGAAAGCAAGATTAGTGCCTTTAACTCATCATCAAACACAATATCTACCGATGCTAAGCTCGATATGATGTTGTTGAACTCGTTGATATGATCCATTGCACTCGTACCTTCCTTCATCTTCGTATTGAACAATTATCGCATGAGAAAAACCTTATTAGAAGCGGTAGGTTTCTCATACATGTTAGAGAGTGCTTTCAAATAAGCAAACGTCGTCTTCTCATTCACAACGTTGTATGCAATGTTCTTAGCAAGTGAAAGACGAATAGCGCCCAAAGCTTGACAATCCAAAAGCGTCCAATCGGCATCATTCATGCTTTCAGGCTTAGTATCTAATAAGGGTTGGTGTAGCTTCTTTTGATACAAGTAATCTTCAATTTGCATCTTTCAAAAGCCAAAGTCTCTTCCATCGAATCGGGCGATTCTAAACTTCTCGTCTTCCATCATCGTTCCCTTAACAAAACCTTGTGCTCTGATACCAGTTGTAAGGATATTAGGACCCAAAACAACGCAAGTGATTCAACAAGATCACTCACCGATAGTAATTCTACAAGATTACTAACCCACTTAATGAACGAAAGATTATAAATGCAAGAAATGTAAATCGACACAAGAGATAACGTGGTTATATGCAATCGTTGTGATTGCTTTAGTCCACGGACCAACTAGAGAATGTATTTACTGAATATTTGTGGTGTGTTTACAATGAGTTACAAGAGGGTCTATTTATAGAATGGTTTAAAGAGTAAGCTAAAAACAATTCCTTGAAGCTTCATGTGAGTTTCCTGACAGCTTCATGGAAGCTACATGTGAGTTTCCTGACAGCTTCGTGGAAGCTACATGTGAATTTCTTCACAGCTTCGTGGAAGCTACATGTGAGTTTTCTAACAACTTCGTAGAAGCTACATGTGAGTTTCCTAATAACTTCGTGGAAGCTTCGTGTGAGTTTCCTGGAATCTTCTCTCTAATTGTTTAAAGTTCTCCATATCTCCAACAGTAAGGACAATTTATTCTTTATGTTAGAAGCGATGAAACAAATATTAGAATGCTTCAATTATTACTTGTCATGACCCGGAAATTTCGACTAATTTTGAACCAAACTCTCGATACAATTCATTATCTTTGACACGATAAGCAAAGTCTGATAGGTTGAGTCTCAAAAATTTTGAACTGTTTCATGAAATCATTTGACCTTGACTATTCTCGACGATTCACGAACCATTATTTGTAAATAAATAAATATAGTTAATTTAAAAATATTGGAATTATCTGAATACTTTTATCCACCACTAATTATCAACGGAGCACGATATAAATATATTACCCAAATTAAGACATAGTGAATGGCTGCTAAATTGTGTGTACGTTCTATTTAATTACATTATGAATAAGATGTAATAATACGTATTATATTAAATATACCATAGATTGGTTATCTGTCAAAATCTATATATATAAATACTACACCTATAGATATACATATTACAATAGATATTTATTTACTGTTATTGATTGCCAATCATCCATCTGTATCTTTCTAAGACTATAATATATATAAATATAGGTAGATATATATATTATATATGTACATAAGCAAAATTCCTTTCATATTCTGTGAATATGTCGACCAAACCCCACTAACATTTGCTAACCAAAACATAACTGTTTCTTTCCTCTTGACAATATCCTTTCATCTCAATCCATATGATGTTATATATGCACCAGTCTTTATCTATATCAATATACATACAAGTTCGACCTTCACCCTTACTAACTTGATCAACACCGAAAAACCACCACCTTCCACTTGCAAACATCAACCACCATCGTCCATCACCTTGCAACACCATCGTTGAACACCACTTACATCATAAACCCATCACCACATACTCAATCTTTCTGTATTAAATCACAAGTGGAAAACCACAATATCAAACCATCATCACCACTGATCTCTACTCCTTATTTAAATTATTCTGCTTTGTGTGACCATCGAAGTACCACAAGACGGCTGCAAACTCATCAATCACTTCACCAACGTATCACATATGATCTCCTGTTCGACGGTTACCAAGAACAATCATCACCCGTAATCACCTTCAACCGTCACACTCTCTCTCTCTCGTTTTATTTTCTTTTCTTTCTCTCTCTCTTGCTTCCTTGTCATGAACAACAACCCAAAACCGCTGCCATTGATCTTTCACTTATTCTGTCCGTCGACAACAGACATCGTGAGTTGTTGTTCGCTACTACTGTAAACCGAAACCCAGACCCACCTGCTGCACCGTGATGTTTCTGTTTCGTGGGAGAACACCCGTATACAGTCACCATCGATTAACCACGATCACCACCATCAAACACCCTCATTAACACAATTGATATGGGTTTGTTACCTTGATCGATCAACAACTCTTCTGCGATTCATCAACGCCAAAAGTATAAACACTGAATAGTTTACGATAACCTGTATTCCTTTCTGAGTAAAAGCCGAAATCATCATCCACCCTCATCATAAAAAAAACCTGGAAACCATCGCAAATATTATCATCCTCGATCACTGATATGCTGATATTCAGATTACCAGGGCTGCTATTCGATGATGATGAACCGATGATGATAAAGATGACGATGAACTGAAGCTATCCAGGTTTCTGTCTTGTGATGATACGTGATTAAAAATAGATGGAGATGATGATACGTTCCTGATTACGCTTACTTACGGTTACTGTAATGATTGATGGGGATTTCGAGATAGTGATATTATGAGCTGTAAACCTAATGTGTCGATTATATGGATGAATATAAAAATAAAATAAACCCCGTACGGTATCAATATCAGATACAAATTCGGTTTATATAACTGGGCCGTAAATTTTGGGCTGGGATTCTTGTTACTAGTTGGGCCGAAACACAATTTAAGTGAATCCATATTGCTGTGTAAATTACAAAGAAAAATAAGAAGATAGAAGAAACAGAAATATTATAAAAGCGAATTAGTTGGGTAACACAACATAAAATGGGATCAGTCAAATGGTAGAGGGTGTTAGTGTGGAGCGGGTGGTCACGGGTTCGAGTCTCGGAGTGGTGCATCCTTTTTAAGCATAGCTTCAAACATCAAAGGTTGTAATCCTTATTATTATTATTTTATTATTATTATTATTATTATTATTATTATTATTATTTCTATATTTACTATCTTATTGTTATTATTATTATTAATGAGTGTTATTGTTATTAATACAAGTATTAGAATTATTATTATTGTTATTAGTATTGATATTATTATTAATTATTATGATTATTACAACTGTATCCATATCATTAGTAATAAAAATCACTATTATTATAATCATTAATATTATCAGTATTATTATAGTTATCATTATTAAAAGTAACATTATTTTAAAATTTATAACTGGTATTTTCATTGAAAATAGTATCTGTATTAAAAACTAACATTTTATGTACATCAAAAATTATTATTAGTAACAAATAAATATTTTGGGTATAAAATATACTTATAACATATACCATGTTACATTGATATTATACAAATTGTTATAAAATATTATTATCCATAATTTTATATATAAATAATGTACATATAGTATAAATATATATTTGAACATAACCACACATATAAATATACATTTTGATACATTATATAATATTTTAAGTATATATATAAAGTTTATAATAAATGACATATATATACTCTAATTAAAATATTTTAATAAGAATTGAATATATATATATATATATATATATATATATATATATATATATATATATATATATATATATATATATATATAATATTAAGTATAATAATAATATATATAAATATTAAGTATAATAATAATAATTGTTTACTATTATTATATGTGTTAATACTATTTGATACATAATTGATATAGGTTCGTGAATCCGAGGCCAACCTTGCATTGTTTAGTTGTTCAATGTCGTTCTATGTATTTTTACTACAAAATACATTAGGTGAGTTTCATTTGCTCCCTTTTTAATTGATTTGCAATATATATTTTTTGGGACTGAGAATACATGCGCTGCTTTTATAAATGTTTTACGTTATAGACACAAGTAACTGAAAAATATATTCTACGTTGAGTTGTACCACTGGCATACTTCCCTGTAGCTTGGTAACTAATATTTACAGCGGTATTGTAAACGCGAATCCTGTTGATAGATCTATCGGGCCTGACAACCCCAACCGGACTGGACGACCAGTATTCAACGGTTGCACAGTACTTCGTTTCGTGACTACACTTGGTACAGTGTTGTAAGATTTCGTATTAAAGGGAATATGCGACGTGATTAAATGTTAAGTATGGTTACCAAGTGCTCAACCACTTAGAATATTTTTATAAAAATATTTAAATATGAAATCTTGTGGTCTATTAAGAAATTGAAATGATTATTATGATAAACCTATGAACTCACCAACCTTTTGGTTGACACTTTTAAGCATGTTATTTCTCAGGTACGAATTAAGTCTTCCGCTGTGCATTTGCTCATTTTAAGGACATTACTTGGAGTCGATCATCGCAATGGGACCAAATGTTGATGACTTCGTCCAGAGGGATAAGGACGGGTTGTTACATTACTCGTAACACCAAACGTCAACAATATCAAGATTATTGTACTTGAATCAAAAATAAAAAAAATCACAGAGTAAATAATGATCACGATTATGGAAGATTGAAGCAAATAGAACTCTCGATTGTGTAACACCAGGGGTGTAATATGATGTGATATAAACCCCTTTAAATCGGCTGGAATTAGAAGCAGGTGCTAGTGAAGATTCGTGATTTTGTGATGCCCTAGAAGCTTGATTCAAGACAACCTAAATAGCAGCGAATAACAACGGACAGGTGCATATGAGCTGGACAGCACAGAGGGGCCCAATAACACAAAGGACAGCAATAAGGCTCAAGAAACATCAATAAGCCCACGAACAGAAACAAGCCCAACAGCAACAAGCAGGGATCGACACTTCAATCTACAAACACCCTAATCATACAATAAGAGAAAGAAAGGAAGAATTTCAGGCTTATGATTGAATAAATTTAACATCCCCCCTCAATCTAAGCCTGAAATAAATCAACGAGACCAAGCTTATCACAATGATAAGAGTGTTGACCAATACCCAACCCTTTAGTGAAAATATCAGCAATTTTTTCTCCAGACTCAATATTAACAATTTTAATAACTCCAGAGTTACACTTATTTCTCACAATGTGTAAGTCAATTTCAAAGTGTTTTGTTCTTTCGTGAAAGACAGGGTTGGCTGCTATTTGAATAGCAGACTTGTCGTCACAATGAAGGTCAATAGGTAAAATGTTTTTTATTTTAAGATCATTTAATATTTTCAAAATCCACATGAGTTCACATGTAACAGAGGCCATAGCCCTGTATTCAGATTTTGTAGAGGATCTGGATACAGTGTCTTGTTTCTTGCTTTTCTAAGAAACCAAAGAACCACAGAAAAATATGGAGTAACGAGTAACAGACTTTCTAGAGCTTAAACACTTACCCCAATTAGCATCAACATGGGCAGAGAGAAGTCTTGTCAGATTTTGAGATGACAATACCTTTACCTGGAGAGCCTTTTAAGTATCTTAGAAGCCTCAGTGCAATCTTTTGATGAGATTGCAATGGTTTGTGCATGAACTAACTAAAACACTGGACAGTAAAGGAGATGTCTGGCCTTGTCATGGTGAGATATATTAATTTCCCAATCGATTGTTGATATTTAGTGTAACGACACGACAAAATCGTCATTGACGGCGTCGTTAACGTAGGTCCCGTTACGTGGTCATAATCCCTATATGAGACGCGTTTGACCAAAATTATGTCACATTAATTTAAAACGTACAAGACTTGCAAAGTTTTAAGTTTACCAAACGGTTCGACAACAAGTATAAGTTTACAAAAGTTGGAAAGTATAAATGAAATAACTTGCGACATAATAAGTTGAAAATCACGGTTGCTATAAATAGCGTAAGTATGTATGCTTTAAGTTTGAATCTAAAGGTGCTATGACTAGCGTATGCATGTATGCTTGACCCCAAGCAAGTAATCAAAGTGTCAATCAAAGTATCAAGTAGCCAAGTATGAACCTGAGAAACACATAGAAAACTGTCAATGAAAAACGTTGGTGAAATCATAGGTGTATTTGTAAACGTTATTTTTGAACCACAAGATTTAGTATTTCTATAAAGTTGATTATCCAAATCGTTTGCATTCCAAAAGTTGTTATTCGCGAACACCCAATTATCAGGGCTTAACGTTTCATGAACCCCATACACATAGTGTTAGAACCTACACTGTTTCTCAAAAATATATTTCATCCGAATAATGGTAGCAAACCGTCCGAATGAGGGTTTGTCAAAACCGTATGGCCACACAACATAAGTTCTCGCTTACACCCGGCAAGTGTAACTAATGATAATCGAATTGAGGATTTTTGTTCTAACTCGCACGTGGAATGTTTGTTTTCGTACTTGTGTTCAAATCATAAAATTATGATACGTATATGTTTCTCATCCCATGATTTAAAAGTATAAAAGTTGTTGAAAAGATGGGACTATGATCTCACCTCGAGTGCACGAGTATAAAGGTACTTTACAAAGTAAATGTGTGCATGAAAGTTGTTTAGTCTTGACCTAAACAAGTAAGTTATATCAATTACCTGGTAAGACACAAGGTCGGGCGAAATGTGTTCAATTAGTCCTATGGCTCGTTACGACTCGAATATATAGCATGTGAATCACGTTGTCAAGTTTCATGCAAGAATCAAGTATAAAATAAGATTAGAACGATTGCATAAGTGTTTGGTTAAGTTTGAATAAAAGTCAAACTTTGGTCAAAGTCAACGAAAAAGTCAACGTTTTTGGGTCGAGTCTCGGACAATTTTTCTAAGCTTAGAAGTCATATATAAGCATGTTGGCCAAGTTTCATGTCAATCGGAGTTGCGTAGCATAGGTAGAATTTTACAAAAATTGGAAATTTTGGACAACCCACTTTCCACGCTTTAAGCCGCGCCGTGGCTAGAGGAGCCGCGTCGCGGCTTAACACTTGAAAAAAATGCTGGGCTTTTTCATGTATATGCTCGAACCAAACTTCAAACAAACATAACTTATGAACCGTAAACATTCAAAACACGTATCTTATATCGTTAGAAATGTAATTTAACGAGGAATACAACTAAACACATTTCATTAAACAAAAACATCATTTAAAATAACCGAAATCTCGCCGAATGATCATCATTTAACGTTTCAAGCTCAAAAATGCAAATGGTGATCCGGGAATTCAATTTACACATACGATACACCGTTTTGAAGGTAATTAAACATACATTGCAACTAAACACTTACTAACAACATTTTATAGCATTAAATGCATCAAAATTCACATTCAAGGTTACTAAACCCTAACCAAAAATCATGAATTCAACAATTTTGTAAATGGAGTTTTTCTAAATCAACAACAACAACAACAACAGCAACAACAAAACCCAATCCCATATGTATGGGGTATGGGGGAGGTGGGACGTAGACAATCCTTCCTCTATCCTTGAATAAAGAGAAATCATTTCTCCACCCCGAGTGAAACACTCACAAGAGTAGAGAAATCCTTCCTCAACCTACATACCAAAACGAAGCTAATGATGCTAGTAACACATTTAATACATGAACTTTAACATAATAACAACATTTAATCAACCAAAACCAAAGATTAAACATACCCAATTTTCATATTCAAGCTAGTTACTCAAAACAACAAATCTAGCAAACCAAACACATATTCATGTTAGACTTGAGCCATAGACACTAACTAACACCATTTCAAGTCTATAAAATGAATTTGAGAAATCTAGAGTTTTTAGAAATCTTACCCCAAGTAGTGAAATTGGTATCAAAATGTAGAGGATGAAGAGAGGATCGCAAAAGTACAATTTGTTTTGATGTTTGCTTGCTTGAATTGAAATAGATGATGAATTTAGGATTTGGAGTTTGAGAGCACAAATAATGGAAGTAGTAGAAAGAAGTGGGAGGTTGAAGAAAATGAATGGATGAGATGGTGGGTTGACTAGTTGACCTAGTCAACTAGTTTGCCCACTTGACAACCTTAGTCCCTCGAGTTTAAAGCGGGTGCGTGAAAAAACAAATGAATTATTTTAAATACGCTAGAGTAAATGAGCGATGTTATAATTAAATAACAAAAATATTAAAACGCTAGTCAATAGAAGATACAAATTTAGATGACGAAAGATATTATCAAAAAAAAAGACGGGCGTTAAAATAGATTAACGGAAAAATGCGGGATGTTACATTTAATAACATCAGTGAGCTCTTTGTCATGGACAGGTGGGTCAGGGTTAATAACAAGGTTTGATTCAAGAGGAGCACCAACAGTACTAATACCCACCAAGCCAAACTCATCAAGAATTTTAACACAGTATTTTCTTTGAGACAAACATATTCCAGTTTCAGTTTTTAAACTTCAATTCCAAGAAAATATTTTAATTCGCCTAGATCCTTAATATGAAATTTAGTTTTTAGAAAAAAATTTAAACTTACAAACCTCATTATCATCATTTCCAGTGACAATCATATCATCAACATAAACCAAAACAGCCAAGAAGCTAAGACAGATCTAGACTCCTTAACATATAAAGAGTATCATATCATCAACATAAACCAAAACAGCCAAGAAGCTAAGACAGATCTAGACTCCTTAACATATAAAGAGTAGCCACTCATACTTTGCACAAAACCTTGTTCTTTTTAGGGTCATAGACAATTTCTCATTCCATTGTCTAGGAGCTTGTTTTAATCCGTAGAGGGATTTAACAAGTTTACACACCCTAGTTTCTTTTTCAGAAAAATAGCCTTAGGGTAATTCCATATAAACATCTTCAACAAGATCACCATACAAGAAAGCATTGTTAACATCAAGTTGATACAGTTTCTAGTTATCATGAACAACTAAAGTTAACAAGCATCTAACGATAACCATTTTAACAACAGGAGAAAAAATCTCCTCATAAACTAGACCTTCTCTTTGACTATACCCTTTAGAAACAAGTCTAGCTTTATACCTGTCAATTTCACCTATAGATCTATATTTAATTTTATATATCCATTTGCATCCAACAATTTTTCTTCCGACAGGTAAATCAGTAAGCACCCAAGTATTATTTTCAAGAAGAGCAGTCATTTCATCATTCATAGCATTGACCCAATTAGGATCTTTAAAGGCATGATCATATGTGGTAGCTTCAATGCTTTTGTTTAAATTAGACACAAAACAATAGTTATCTTTACTAAGTGCAGAGTAACTGACAACTTTTTCTAACCCATATTTAACTTTACCCTCAACAACATAATCACTAAGTTTCCTAGGAAACACAGTTTGTCTATCAGACCTTCTAAGGGTAGCAGGCTCATCATTTGAAGGACCAGGATGATTTTCATTAGGACTGGAACTGGAGGTACCCTCAGGGAGGTCATTGAAATGACCATCATCCTCGTTAGGTTTACTATGACTACCTCCACTCCTTGTAGAATCACAAGAATTGTCTGCCATCACAGTACCCCCTTCAGGATGAGCTCTCCCTTCATCATAGGGATTTTCAGAAACATTAGTATCATTTTGAACAGAAAACAAATCAAAGAAACTAAGTTGATTAGTTTGACCAGCAACAGAATCAAGACTTGCAATTTTTTGTTTTAGAGTTTTTAAAAGGAAAGATATTTTCAAAAAACTTGACATCCCTAGAAAATAAAATATTTTTGTTTTCAAGATTCCATAACTTATAACCCTTTTTTTTAGTAGAAAAACCAATTAGAACACACTTCTCAGACCTTGGTTTAAATTTATCAGTTTCATCTAAAAAAATTTAAAACACAAGACATCCAAAGTTTCTGATGTGAGAGAGAGATGGTTCATAACCATAAATTTTTTGGAAGGGGGACAAGCCTGCTAGAACCTTGGATGAAATCCTGTTGATCAGATAAGTGGCAGTTAGAATACATTCAGACCAGAGATATAAGGGAATTCCCCCTGAAACATAAGAGACCTGGCCACATTTAAAAGGTGTCTATGTTTTCTTTCAACAAGGCCATTTTGTTGAGGTGTGTGGGCTATGGTGGTTTGATGTAAAATGCCCTTTTCATTAAAAAAAAACTTTTCATTTGGTTATTTACAAACTCAGTTCCATTATCAGTTCTAATCATTTTAACCCTTTTTTCAAACTGATTAAGCAATAAGTTCACATAATTGTAGGAGTAATCAAACACTTCATCTTTTGTCTTTAACAGATAAACCCACACAACCCTTGTATGATCATCAACAATGGTCAGGAAGTATTTATATCCTTCTCTATTAGCCACCCTATAAGGACCCCACAAATCCATATGAATAAGTTCACCTAGTTCTTTAGTGATATGATCACTTAAAGGAAAGGGGTCTCTAACATGTTTAGCTTTTAACCAAGTTTCACAAGGTATATCTTCAACAATTTTATCAAGATTTAGTTTATGTTTTAGAATGTTAAGAACAGGACTAGAGGGGTGTCCTAGCCTGTTATGCCATAACAGAACAGATTCAAAATTACAAGCATACACAGAGTTAAACATAAGAGGTTCACCTTTATAACAATCAAAGATATACAAACCACCTTTCACACTACCAGTCCCCAGGGTAGTTCTTGTTTTCAAATCCTGAATGTAACAGTTAAAGGCATCAAAACCAACAAACATTTTATTTTCTTTGACCAACTTAACAGACAAAAGACTCACACAATATCCAGGGACAATTAACACTTCATTTAGAATAATGTCCTTATTTAATCTTAGGTTTTCAATTTTTTTAACCCTTGCTTTAGTACCATTAGGATGTGAGACTTGTAGGTTTAATTCAGACACATCGACAACATTATCAAGACCTTGTTCAGAGACAGTCATATGTTGACTAGCACCAGAGTCTATAATCCAACTTTGACACTTATTTCACTAGAATTGAAGTTAAAAAATATTTGAAAGTTATTATTAAAAAACACATTATTATTCATTATGTTACCTGACATATTAGAGACAGATTCAGAAGTTTGAGGGCCCTTGTCATTAAGCATGCTTAAAAGCTTCATGATTTGTTCATTACTCAAGGACGTAGGAACAAAATTAGATGAGTTAGTAGAACCAATATTCGAAGAGGATGTAGTTGAACTAGACAAAGAGTTAAAAGCAGCACAACTAGACACATACATATTTGATTTATTGGCATTTCCATTGAAAGGTTTCTTATAATTATTAGGATATCTAACAATTTCAAAGCATCTATCAATGGTGTGTCCAATTTTGTTGCACTTAGTACTCTTAAGATTAGGATTAGGACCTCTATTAAAACCTCTTCCTCTTCCAAAACTACCAGTATTATTATTTCTGCTTGACCAAGAATTATTATTAGTTTGAGCAACAAAAGCAGAGTTTTGAAACTTAGATGTTCTAACCCCAGAAACCCCTCTGTGTGATTGTTCTCTGGACAAAATAGCAAAAGCAGACTTAACATCGGGTAATGGGTCTCTAAGAAGAAGATTACTCCTGGTTGACACGTAAATATTATCTAATCCTATAAGAAATTGCATTAACTTTAAAACTTTATTGTGTTGTTGAAATTTAGGAGCAGCACCACATGTACAAGCAGGTAATTTAACCATTTCATCATATTGTTTCCACAAGGTGTTAAGTTTATGATAATACTCAGACAGACTACTACCACTTTGTTTCATAGAGCTGATTTTTGATGTAAATTAAATGTTATTGACCCATATATATATATATATATATATATATATATATATATATATATATATATATATATATATATATATATATATATATATATATATAAACTTTGTCATAGGTTTCCTTTTGTTCAGTCCAAACAACAGAAGCAGTAGCAGATAATATTTGGCCAGAGTATAACTCTTCAGATATAGAACTTAGCAACCAAGATAACACAACAGAATTACACCTATCCCATTGAACAGCAAGCACATCATTATCAGTATTTTTGTGACATGTTTCATTAACAAAACCTACTTTGTTTTTAGTGGATAGTGCAAGTAGCATAGCTCTACTCCAAACATTGTAGTTTTAAGTCCCTTTCAACATAATAGAAATTAATGGTATATTGGTTGTGTCACTAGCATGCAAATAGAGAGGGTCACCAAAGTCTATTTTACTAATTAAGGTAATAGCAGTTTCATCACCCATTATAAAAATTAATCAGAAAAACGGACCAAGCAATTCATATAGCAGATAAAAAATAAATAATGATAATAATATAATATAATCAAAAATAATAAAACATAGGCAAATGTATTAGATAAAAATATAGATGATCAGATAAAAGTAAAACACGGAGTAAATAAGGCAGGAAAGAAAAAAAATGGAAAAAGCAGACTCCCCTTTGAAGAAAAAATCCGCAAGTAAAGAAGATGATGCAGCGGACTATGAGTCTTCTTCAATAAGGAGAAACACAAGGATTTCATAAATACGTGTGATTAAGTAGATGAATCACGAGCAGAGAAAAATCCCAAACCAGAATCAAAAAACCCTAGCTTCAACCAAACCAAGAGAACAAGTAAATCAAAGCCCCATCAGCTCTAGTACCATGTTAGAAGCGATGAGACAACTATCAGAATGCTTCAATTATTACTCGTAACACCAAACATCAACAATGTCAAGATTATTGTACTTGAATGAACAAGAAAATAAATCACAGAGTAAATAATGATCATGATTATGGAAGATTGGAGCAAATAGAACTCTCGATTGTGTAACACCAGGGGCGTAATATGATGTGATATAAACCCCTTTAAATCGGATGGAATTAGAAGCATGTGCTAGTGAAGATTCGTGATTTTGTGATGCCCTAGAAGCTTGATTCAAAACAGCCTAAATAGCTCTTTATCTAAAAAAAAAACAGCCTAAATAGCATCGAATAACAACGGATGGGTGCATATGAGCTGGACAGCAAAGAGAGGCCCAATAACACAAAGGACAGCAACAAGGCTCAAGAAACATCAATAAGCCCACGAACAGAAACAAGCCCAACAGCAACAAGCACGGATCGATACTTCAACCTACAAACACCCTAATCATACAATAAGAGAAAGAAAGGAAGAATTTCAGGCTTATGATTGAATAGTGTTAACACTTTAGATAATTGTTAACTAATGGGAAACCAAAACTTGGTTTTTGGTAGAGTTTTTGTCAAGCTCCATAATCCTGAAATTGTCAATAACTCTATCAAACTCAAATTTCATTCAAAGAGTTACTTCATCAAGGTCGAAAAGGAACAAACATGTTGTCCTAAAGTTAATACAGATTGGGAGGATGATTCAAGTAATCAATCAGAATTCAGCTATGAGTTTATTGATTCAGACAAGTTATCCAACTCTTATAAAGGTGTTTATAATTCGGAAGACGAATTAGGTAATGTTTCTGATTTGGATTCCAATAGTTTTGAAGATTTTCTCTCTGGTGAAAACCCACCGAAGAAGACGACGGAATTACCATCAGAAATAGTGGAAGAAGATCAAGAGTCCGATTGTGTTGGAGTTGAGAAATTGTTTAAAGTAACAGAGGAGAATGTGCCAGAGACTGCAGAGAACAATATTAAATCAATGTAACCCTAATTCCATTGTTAATAATAATGACAAAACTTCTAATCTCAATGAAAAACAGCTGAAGAAAGTCAAGCATGTGATTCGACAGATTCGGTTAATAAGTTGGATAAATTTGAAACAGAAAATGGATTGGGCCAAAAGCTCTCTGGGCCTAAAAATAAATCAAAAGATAATCCATGTGATAACCCTACTAGTACTATTGGGCCTCTCGGTTCTAGACCACCAAAACCAAACAGAGTTAAAAATAAATTGGGTTGTTCAATCTGCTCACAAAAATTGGTTGATAATTCTAAAAAGAAAAGCAAAGAGTCGTGCATTCACTCAACTGAAGGGTCAAAATTCATCGAGGTCTCCTGCTGTAATAACTGTTATTGGAAGAGGATGGGGAATTTGAGGGCATCTTCAAGAATTATAAGGGTTAAAGATATGGCAAGATCTATATTTGACAAAGATATCCAACTAAAGGTGTAAATCGTGTGGTAATAAATCAAAATCAAATTGAAGGCGGGTAGAAAAAGTAGTTCAAGTGGTTGCAGCAAATCAGGTTCTGTGATTGGTGATTCTGCTAAAGTGAGACAATATGGGGAACAAATCGGCTTAAAGTGGCCATGCCATAATCATCAGTAAGCTATTCTTCTCTGTTCGTTTGTTAATTTTTCTTATGAATATCTTATCATTAAATGTTCGTGGATTCGCGGTTGAAGGAAAATTTGGGTGGGTGAAAAGTATATGTGTAAAAGAAAGACCTGATATTGCCATGTTCCAAGAAACAAAAAGTCGAACACTTACAGACCAGTGGGTATATTCGTTGTGGGGTAATAATCAGTGCGGGTTTATTCAAAAGGAAGCATTGGGTTATTCGGGAGGAATGTTGACTATTTGTTATAAAGACCGTTTTGATGTTGTTAATGCTGCAGGTAATGAATTCTTTTTGGCAATTCATGGTAATTGGAAAGGTTCGGTCATGAAACATTTATTGTCAATATATATATGGTTCACACGACGACACTAACAAAAAATTGATGTGGAGTTCTTTAGATACACTTATGACAAATTCGGGTCCTGATTTGGCATGGCTACTATGTGTTGACTTTAACGAGGTTAGAGAAGTCTAGGATAGATTGAATTGTTAATTTCGTCAAAGTTGTGCAGATAGATTTAATGAATTCATTATATCTAACAATCTGATTGAAATACCGATTAGCGGAGAAAATTTACTCGTATAAGTGGGGATGGTAAAAAATTTAGTAAGTTAGATCATTTTTTGGTATCGGATAAATTTATTCAATTATGGGATGATCTTTCCATTGTGCGTTAGAGAGAAGTTTATCAGATCATTGTCCTCTTTTAATTCAAGATAAGATCATTGATTATGGGCCGAAACCTTTTGGGAAACTCGATTTAGAAATTAAAGAATTAAAAAATAAAGCAACTGAATGGGAGATAAAGGCTGAATTACAAAGAAAGTTGTATTGAAGTAACCAAAAGGCATGGGTTGAAGTGGTTCAAAGTCAGAAAAAGGATTGTATTATTAGAGATAAATTTAAAAATGTCAAACACGCATTGAGATCATGGAGCAACTGTACTTTTGGGAAACTCGATTTAAAAATCAAAGAATTAAAAAATAAAGCAACTGAATGGGAGATAAAGGCTGAGTCTAATGCTCTTACAGATTTGGAACATGCAGCTTGGCTTGATTGTAGAAGATGTTTGATCGAAAAAGAAAGGGCCAAAACCAACATGCTCAAACAAAAGGCCCGTATTCGTTGGGCCCTTGAGGGTGACAAAAATTCTAAGTTTTTTCATGCCTCAATTCGTCAAAAGTATATTAAGTGCAATATACGTGGGCTTAATATTAATGGGACGTGGAAGGAGTATCCGACTAATGTCAAGCAGGCTGTTGCCGCCCATTTCGAGCAGCGTTTCAAAAAGACTAATTCGAACAGGCCTTCTTAAGCAATTGGGATTCTCCTGGTGACCTATGGTTTGAAAAAATTTCAAATAAAGAATCGATGGAACTGGAGAAAGAATTCAGTGAAGAAGAAATATGGTGTGCAATTAATGATTATGGAAGTTCAAAGGTGCCCGGACCTGACAGGCTTAATTTGAATTTCTACAAAAAAAATTTCGAAAACTATCAAACCTGAGCTTATTGAGGCGGTTAACTATTTCTGGATTTCGGGTGAGCTTTAGGTTGGGCGTAACGCCTCTTTCATTACACTTGTTCCAAAGAATCCCTATCCAATTAACTTAAACGACTACCACCCAATAAGTCTAATTGGTAGCTTCTACAAGATCATTGCCAAAATGCTTGCTAACCAAATCTGAAAGGTTGTTCCTAACTTAATTGGTCCTGAACAATGTGCGTTAATAAATGGTAGGAAAATGATTAATGGTGCGCTCATTGCGAATGAATTGGTGGAGTTTTTAAAAAATAAAAAGTCTAAAAGTCTAATATTCACTGTTGATTTTGAGAAAGCCTTCGATTGCTTTAGTTGGGAATTTTTAATGGAAATTATGGGATTCATGGGGTTCGGTATCAAATGGAAAAAATGGATACTCTCTTGTCTTAGTTCGGCATCCATTTCGATTCTCGTTAACGGGTCACCCACAAATGAATTCAAACTTGAAAGGGGTGTTAGACAAGGTGACCCATTGTCTCCGTTTCTATTCATCATTGCGGCCGAAGGGCTCCACTTACTCACTAAAGCGGCCGTTAGAAATAATCTATTTGATGGTGTGGAGATTGGTCGTGATAAGGTCCCTATTTCACATTTACAGTATACGGATGACACTGTTTATTTTGGTTCATGGAGCATTGATAACTTAAACAATTTGATGTCCCTCCCCAAATGCTTCGAACTAACTTCGGGTTTAAAGATCAACTACAATAAGAGTAGTCTTTGTGGTTTTGGTGTGGGAAAGAATGAGGTGGATAACATGGCTACTCTATTTGGTTGTAACTCGGGATACCTTCCATTTACTTATCTCGGTCTCCCCGTTGGAGCTAAAATGAATAAATTTGATAGTTGGAAGGCGGTGATTGAAAAATTTAAAAAACGTCTCTCGGATTGAAAGGCTCGTATGATGTCATTTGGTGTACGTTTGAGTCTCGCTCAATCGGTTTTAGATAGTTTACCATTGTATTACTTTTCGCTTTTCCGTGCGGCGCCATGCGTGATCAAAAAACTTGAGAGTATTAGACGTAACTTTTTTTGGGGCGGGTCGGGTGGAGAGTCTAAAATCGCGTGGGTCAAATGGGATAAAGTTCTACTTCCTTACGAGGATGGAGGAATAAATCTCGGTTCCTTAAAACACAAAAATTTATATTTTATTGGCAAGTGGTGGTGGAGTTCTAAAACCAAAACTATTTCCTTGTGGGTCAAGGTTAGTTCTAGTATATATGGGTCTTCGGATCATCTTGGGTTGGGTGGTGAATCATATAACTATTCAGCAAATTCATTGTGGAGTAACATTGTAAAGTTAGAAAAGTATTTGGATGCTTTTGGTGTAAATTTCAAGAACTCATTTTTGAAGAAGATTAGTGATGGTTCGAGCACGTCTTTTTGGAATGATACTTGGTTATGTGATGTACCATAGGATAAATTCAGCAGGCTTGCAAGATTAGAAATGGATATTCATGTTTTTGTTAAAGATCGTGTAGTATGGAACGGGTCAGAATGCATACGAAATTAGGCATGGACTCGCGTGCCAGGTACACCTTGTGTGGAGAGGCCAGGTACACCTTGTGTGGAGAGGCATGATCCTTTTGGTCCCAATAAATTGGCGACTGTTCAGAAAATCCAACATCCAAGTCCAACCGATTTATTCTAGGCACCACTTTTATCCGGAATATCAAATTGTGCAAAGGCTATAGTTGGGTTGAATAGTTTATATAATTGTAATTAAGATATTAAAGCAATATAATTAAAATAAGCTAGCTAGCATGCAACAGCTAAGGACAGAGATGACGTGGTTCACCATGATTTAAGATAACGTAGTGTCGGGATGATTGTGAGACACTCAATGGATGGATATACCTTGGTGTAAACACTAGATTCCCTACTAATTGATTTCTCGATTAGCATGTCATGAGGAACTAGGCTATGGTGATTCTGATTGGATGGACTATGCTCAACTCCCGACGATTTATCGGGTTTAAGGATATAAGCGGCTCATCTTGGATGCAGTGGATACCTTGGGCACACGAATAAAGTAGCATAACCATATATATATATATATATATATATATATATATATATATATATATATATATATATATATATATATATATATATATATATATATATATATATATACATACATACATAATATCCAACCTTTCTTAACATCTTAGTGTATCACCCAAGTGAGTGGTTATGATTGTGTTTCGAATTCCTTTCTGTCAATGGTTTGGTAAAATCTAAGGGTTTGTAGACAAATTGGAACTTTCGATAGTTCTCAGCCAGCCTTAAAGATTTATAAGCTTAGTTTGTATTGTAGTGCGTTAAATTCCCATTTATGACTTAAACCAGCCCTTACTTAAATCTACCCAATAAATCCCTTAGTTATCCACCATGTATTGCACTTATAGTGGTTCCATAGCTTCTAACCTTGACCATGCTCAAGTGGTCCTATAGTACATCAACACTGTACTCTACTGTTGCAACAATATTTCCTCGAGTCTTATACTCTTGACCAATGTCTTGATCTGGTCCTACGGTAATTCTCCATGTACTTTATGGTATTTACGATGGGTTCAAACCTTGACCAATGTATAAACACAGATAATTAATTACCTTATATTTGTCGACTTTATAAAAGGTTTTAATCACATTTATTGGTGGAAGGACGATAATAACGAGGTTTAATATCATAGACAGAAAGTGAGTACGAAATGGTAATCATACCTAACTAACATTATTAAATCATGACAAACAATCAAGTTAATTACACACACATCATGGCAACAAGCATTTCTAATATTAATAAATCATAAACATTGAACAAGAATATTATAATAAAATAATAAAAGAAAGGATAGATGTGATCGAATAATGTCGGCAGAATAACACTTGTATTTCTTCATAATATTTGTAGCGTTACAATGCTTGATAGCTTCTACTACTAACTACATACTAATCTCATATTGATCACTAGAGAGCGACAATAGAGAGATAATTATATTTCCTAATCTCTGTACTTTTCTCTCTCTAGAAAGTAGAGAGAGAACTTATCTCCTACTGATCACTAGAGAGCGACAATAGAGAGATATTTAGAGAGAGAAGTGAAGAATGGTGTGTGTTGAAATGGTAGAATGAAGCCTCCATTTATAGGAAATGCTTGGTGACAAAGTTGTAAATAAGTTGCTGAAAAACCCTTGGCAGGCCGTTTGTCAAGCCGTTTGGCAGGTCGTTTGGCAAGCTGATATTGCTTAATTTACACATATTTATTCGCGCAATATCGGTCGCATTTTGGTCCATTGGATACGAATTGGAGCTATTTTGGAAGACATTTGATAGATTTGGGTTCGAGAGCCGAGAAGATCATTTGTACGATTTTTAGATCATTTTGAGGTATATTTTATGTTACTCTATCATCGGTACCTTATTATGATGCAAAAAGTTGGTTTTGGGCGTATATGTTAAAGTTTAAAGAAAATGTCAGCTCAAGACTTCGGCCGCGGCACGACTGGCTAGACCGTGGCGCGGGATATAACTAGTTTTGTAGGTCGACAGATGTGGTAAAATTGAGAATTGTGGCGAAAGTTAAGCCGCGGCGCGGCTGTTTAGCCCGCGGCGCGGGTCATTACTGGTGACGAATTTTTGGGCTATAAATAGGGAATTAAAACCCTAACTTTAATACTTTTTCCTGGACGAATTGCAGCTGTTCTAAGGCGATTTTAGGTGATTTTTGGGGAATCCCAACATCATCCAATCAATCCAATCATTCTGGAAACACTTGTCGATTCGTTCATCATTCAAGATCACTATTTTCATTAGGTTTAATTCTTTATCAACATAATGAATTCTCCTATTTATTTATCTTTGATTTTGTTTTCAGCCATGATTGTTGACTAATTTTCTAATATTTGTCTAGATTAATAACCAAGGTTTTTGGATGTTATATTTGTGATTGATTGAACTCTTGCATGTTATTTTAATAGTTTGAATAAAAGATCCAAACTTGTTGATATTTAACTTTATGAATTTGATTGATTAGTAAATTTTTTTGATAAAGAGAACTCTTGTCAATTTAAGATACTAATTTAGAATTAATTTGTCTTAATTGATTGTATGCTAAACCGGACCAAGGGGGTAAATTAGGTTCAAACGGTTAGACGATATAGGAGTGAATTGTGTAGAGCGAACGTAAAGGCAATTGTTATTCAAGTCTTTAACTTAGTTAATTAATTGGTTACAAACGAAAAGGTTTAGGTGATAGGAACCCTACACTTAGTAATTCTAGTTGAGTATTTGCTAAAGAGAACTCTTGGCGAGGCAACCGAGTAATTTCCATGCATTAGTCAATTGATTGGGTCTTAACTAAATATCATCTATTACCGAGGGTAAAAGATCTATATGAACATTCTCGTTTTATTGATATCGGATCTATCTTGCTAGTTTGCTTTGTTTCTATTTTATAAACTTAAAAAGACTAAAAATATTGTTTTTACTTTATATCACTTTTGATTCGGCTAATCATTAAATAGCCAAAACCAAATCTCTTGTTATTTTAATTATTTTTATTTCTGCTTATTAATTGCATTGAGTTTATAATCTTGAATTGCATTAAACTGTCCTTGGAACGATCTTGGATTTTACCATAATCTTTACTGCTACAAGATCGGGTACACTACCCGTTAGTGTGTAATCTTTTAATAACCGGTATTTTCCATTGGTAAATAATATACACGATTTTACACATCACAAGCCGTTTTTCAAGGCCGTTTACCAAGGCAAGCAGTTTTTTGTGCCCGTTTGGTGGCAGGCCATTTTTCCTACTGGCAAGCCGTTTTTGCTGGATCGTAACTTGTCTTTCACCGTTTTCGCTCTAAAATCTTCGTTTAGCTCCGTTTCTGACGATTCTTGCGCCCACGCGTTCGTAATTGAATATACTACAATATGAGATTAAGTAAATAAACTTTTACAAAAATTATAAAATAAGTAATTTAAACGCGAGTTAATCATCTTAACCGGTTTTGCTCGTTTTTTCTCGTTTTTCATCCGTTTTTTAGTGATTCTTGAAACATAGTCTTTGTAGACATAATATATCAAATGAAGAAAATAAATGCTTATTTAAATGATAAAGTCAATTACTTTATCATAAATGGGGCTAATATCGGAAGTAAAAATGTGACTATTTAGCCGATATCACGGTGTATCTTAGGATTTTACAAGCTTTTAGTTATTCGATCCTTTTGTGGAAACTTGTTTTCACGAAAGTTACTTTTCTGTTATTTTATTTTCAGTTTTACGCTTTGATTTTGTGGTGGTGTGAATGCAGGTTAGGTACTAAAAACTCTGGAACCGTCTAGAGTTTATCATACACGCAGCAAAGCTAAAAAATAGCAAGAAATCGCCGAAGGTTTCTCAGTATTATATTTTTATATTTCGGACTTTGAATATATTAAGAAGGAAGAGGTTAAAATGGGTGAACCAGCGCGAGGTCAATCCATGGAAGCGATGATGGAAGCCACGAGGGCTGGTAATGGACATGCCATTACCCAACCGGTAGTTGATAAAGATTTTGAGGTTAAAGGGCAGATTTTAAATATGATCAATCATCAGTGCATGTTCAGGGGTACACTGAAAGAGGATGCATTTGAGCATCTTTGAAACTTCAAAAGCATCTGTAATTTGTTCAAGATTGCCCAAGTTGCAGACACTGTTATTTATTTGAGGGTTTTTCCTTGGTCTTTGAAAGATGATGCAAAGGACTGGTTAGAATCATTGCTCGAAGGTGAAATTGACAGTTGGACGGTTATGGAAGATAGATTCTTGCAGCGTTTCTTTCCTGCTTCAAAGGTCGGTAAATTATAGAGTGACATTAATCACTTCATTCAAAAGTCAAACGAGACACTCTATGATGCTTGGACACGTTTCGGTAAAATGCTTCATAATTGTCCTCAACATGGGTTGAACAATTTTAATAAGGTCCAGATTTTCTATAAGGGTGTTAATGTGCCAACAAGGAAGGAAATTGTCATTGCTGCAGGTGGTTCTTTAATGAAGAAGACACCGGATGAAGCCTATAACATCATTTGAGAAACAGCTACACACTCATATGATTAGCACCAAGAGATGGATGTTTATCGATCATCTCATGTCGCTTGTACTGAAACTAGTGATGAGCTCGCATCGGTTAAAGCACAACTTGCAACTGTTAAAAGACAGATGGAGTCAATGACTAAAGAGATGCACGCTATAAAAGTTGGTTGTGAGTTATGTCAAGGGCCGCACCTTACAAAGGATTGTAATCAGGCAACCATGGAAGAGCAGGTGAACTACTTGGGTAATCAATACAATAATCAGTGTCAAGGCGGTAGTGCGGGTTATCAAAGGAACGGACCACTGGAGTTCGTTAATCGAAATCCGAATCAGTCGTATGTGGATAAGGGTCCTTCGGAGTTATTGTGGGGTTTTATTATAAAGATAGATCCAAGCATCACGACTTTGAGGCAAGATAGTGATTAGACAAGGCAGTAAGTGTGAAGTCAGCAGGCCTCGATTCATAATATGGAATGGGATGTGGGGCGTATAGCTCAATTTCTAACAGAGAGACCACCGGGTGCTCTCCTTTCGAATACGCAAGCTAATCCAAATGTCAATGGGCCGCCTCGAACAATTTTGACTAATAACAACCGAAGTGATGTGAAGAATAAAGATCCTCAAGTTTCTCCTTATTCGCAGGTGAATGCTATTTCTAGCTTTGAGGGTTATGATTCCGATGAGGTTATTCCCAGTTATAATCATAATGGTGTAGACAGTTGGATTAGAGTTAGTGATATAACTCTCGCGTATGGTAATTACTTAATGAGTTTGATGAGGGGGAGTTCTTCTAATTCGGGTAATCAAGAGTCGGAAGTGAAGAGTGTTGATGAGATTAAAGTGGAAGAAGAGGTGAAACCGTTACCTAAGTTGAAAATGTACAAGCTGCCTATTCCATATCCGAGAGCTATTCAATCCAAGCAACCAAAGGACACTGTTTGTAAGTCTATTAATACTAATGATAATATTTGTGTGCATGTACCTTTGGTTGATGTTCTTGCATATATGCCCAATTATGGGAAATATTTGAAGGATTTAATGGTGAAGAAGGGTGAGCATGAGCAGGCATCCTCCGCGTTTCTTGAAGCAGAATGTGCTGCTATTTTGAAAAAGAGTGATATGCCACCAAAGCTAGGTGATCTCGGGCCATTCATAGTGCCCTGTAGGATTGATGACTCTGAAATTTTTAAGTGTTTAACTGCTTCAGGTGCGAGTATCAATCTTATGCCATTATCTGTTTATTCACGTTTGGGTTTGAATGAGCTTAAGTAAACTAAAACTGGAGTTAGATTGGTTAACCAGCCGGTTAGTAAACCCATAGGGATTGCTGAAAATTTGGTGGTTAAAATAGGTGAATTAGAGTTCCCAACTGACTTTGTAGTTGTTGATATGTCGGAGGATAAGGTTGTACCCATTGTTTTAGGTAGACCATTTTTAGCAACTGCAGGTGCATTGACTGACTGGAGAACTTGTAAATTGATTTTAAGAGATAGAGGTAAAATTTTGAGTTTTCAAACAAAGTTTAGTGTTAAACCACCGCCCACACCCATGGAGTCTGTGAATGTTCTTACTAGTAGTGAAATTGCTAATGTTGAAACTGAGACTACTAAGGAGCTTAAGTGTGGGAGAGGAGTTGTTAAAGAAAAACCCGTGGTTAAACCACCCGATGATAATGTGGTTGATATGTCTATGAGAAGGTTATTCGGGCGGGTTAAGAAAGCGATAAATGAGAAAGATGAGCAGTTAAGACTCCGATTAGTTTCTAATTTATCTGAAAAGCGGAAGGAAAATTTGAAGGAACTGACTAGGGAGTCAAGGGTCGCGGATGATTGGTTAATAAGCATGATAGGTGATGGTATTGAAAGTGGAGGTTCCCATGGTTTGAAGGAGGGAACCCACCATCCTGGCATCAGTTAAGAAGGAGGTGGAGTCTAATGCAAGACTCGTTAATAAACTTACACAATGTATATCCTTGTATAATTTGTATAATGCGTGTGTTTTAAAACTAAAAATCCTAAAAAAATTTGGAAAAAAAAACCCAAAAACCCCAAAAAAAAAAAAATTTGTGTTTTGTTCTTTTGTAATCATTGCAGGTACCATAATGTGAGGACAATCAAGGAATTGCCGTCAGTGCAGAGCCATCTGTCACTCTGTTTCACGATTATTTTGCTCTACATCCGGTTATATTTTTATCATTCACTCTATTGTCCTCTCGAATTTATATTTGAATTATCTGATTTCATGTAAATGAGGGCATTACATGATCTTAAGTGTGGGGGAAGAGATATAAATTATCGTGGATGTAATACACTTGGCTTGAGTCTTATTTTTGATTAAATTGTTAAAATATTGGGAATTTTTAAAATTTTTGACTCATTCAAAGGCCAAGTGTAGTTGTTTTATGAACCAAATGTTATCACTTTTGTAAGTTAAATTGTGCAGGTACCTCAATGGTGTTGGTGTTTTGCATTTTCTTTTGCGTGAGTGTGTGTGTAATAAGGAAGCAATGTCTTCCAGGGTATAAAAACTCAAAATTGTAGGATGATTCAAGTCCATCCATAAAGGAAGTTAAGTCTTCTGAATGCCCGCCTTACTTGTTGTACGAGACTTCCTAATCTACATCATTTTATACTGACATTGGTTAGTGCATCATTTCACGATGTGTTATACCGATGTATCGTACTGTGAGAAGAGGCTCCTTAAGCTTCAACCTATGTTGTCTTCTTGATGAAGAGCAATGGCCTCGTGCTAGTGTTGCTTAGACAACACAAGCCATGGTCAAAAGCCATGGTACCCCTTTTAAAATACGAAAATGTAGTATATGCTTCCTACATTTTCTTAAAAATAGCATAAAAGCTAGATGCGTGGGAAGTGGGGTCCAAGGACCTTAAATAAATTAACAAGTGTTTAAACACTTTCGGGAGAATCGAGTCCTCCCATGTTGTTTTTAGGAAGTAAAGTCTTCCGAAACTTGTAAGTAAAGTCTTACAAGTTAAAATAGAGTTTCAAAAGACCATTGCTTGAAAGTAAAGTCTTTCAGGTGTCGTGCAATAGACCCCCCGAAACATTTACATCCAAGGTAATTGTCTTCCCATCGCCTTCGAACCGGAGGGTAGTTCATCTTTGATGATATACTAGGTTGGCGAATACACGTGCGGCTGTCCCAAAACTGGGATGGCTTTGAAAGCACATAACCTTAAAAACCTAAGATTTCTGAAAAACTGGTTTAGTGTAAAAACTTAACTAGTTTTCCCGTTCTTAAAATGCAAAAATGGTTTTATTAAGGTCTTGTTTTCCATAAGGCCAAATTTTTCTTGGTTCCGAACATGGTGTTCTTGATTCGGGGTATTGAAGCTTTTGGGTAATCATGAGTTTGATAATTGAAGATATTGACATTATGTTGAAGGCTTAAACCTTGCGATTATTTGTTGAAGATCACACATTCGTTTATTTGCTATATGAAGATTATAATGGTGTATCTTAACTCTATGATCATTGAAGACGCCTCGGGTATGTTAATCTCGTATTGAGTTTTACTATTTTGAAGATAAGCTTACTTGAGGACAAGCAAGGTTCAAGTGTGGGGGAATTTGATATCTCTCCATTTATACATAATATTACTCGCGATATCTTGTTCTTCTCGGGTATAAAACGATGAAGATTGAAGACTTTGGTTCGTGAATATGGTAAAAATGATGGTTTCAGCTTAATAAGTCTTCGTGATGATATTTTGGCCGTGTTTTGTGGAATTTCAGCATCAAATGGGCAAAATAACGCACAAGTTAAAAATCAAATTCGAGTTGTTTTTCTGATGTATTTCGCGGCCGCGATTCTTCCTATGGCGGTCGCGATTTTGGGGTGGTGCTCGTGATTTATATTTCGCGGTCACATTATAGTGACAGAAATCCATAAACTGAGATTAACAAGAATTGCGCTCGCATTACAAGCTATCGCGGTCGCGAGGCAGTGAGATGTGGTTGCGATTCTTCCTTTTGCGGTCGCGAGAAACTAGGTCGGCAGCAACATTTATTTTGTCCCCTATAAATAGGATTTTAGCCCATAACTTTTGGGCAGTTTTTGTTTTACGAATTTTATAATTAGGGTTACGAATTTTTGAGCTTTCTAAGGTATTTTGGAGCATCTAACACGAGGATTTCAATTGTTAATCATTGGTAAACTCTTGTCTTTTATTTTAATCTTTACAATGGTTGATTATTGTTTATCTCCTTGCTTGTGTGCTTTGATTATCATTATGAGTAGCTAAATTCCTAGTATTTGCTTAGATAATTGAACCTAAGTGATGGATTGCTTGATCTTTTATATGTATTGATAATTACTTTTGATTGTGATTCTTAATTACTCCCATTAATTGATCTCATTGATTACTAGTTTGTTGGTTGATGTAACGAGAGTTACTAGATCAATTAATTTATCTAGGTTATTGAGAAATAAATAGATAAGTTGAATTACATACGGGAAACTGATGTAATTAGATTAGTAATTAATTCCATCAATTGAGTAGGTAATTGTGAAGCCTAAATAGGGATGCCGATTTACCCTTCAACTGAATCATAATCTTGAGTAGTTAATATTGATTGATTGTGTTCTTCAGAAGCGTTGGGAGACCAACGTGAAAAACCGACACTTTCATGATAGAATTGATAACTAAGTAAGGGACACCAGATTATCTTACTAATTGATTAATGAATTTGGTTAACGAGAGTTATACTTAGGGATTTAATTACATTGTTCTTAATAAAAGCAATCCGGAACCTATGGAATTGAATCTAAGTGAATACCACTTTATCTATTGAATTCGTATTTTCTTTCTTTGTTTTAATTAGTTTTAAATAAAAACCCCATTTTACAACTAAAATCTAGAATAATTAATAGTTTTCAAATCCTAAACTTTGCTCTCTGTGGTCGAATTCGTATGTATACTATAATAAGATTAGGTGTGTTTTTAAGCATATCACCCACTAAAGTGAGTTCATTAAGGGGTAGTTCAATATCTAAGAGTGCCCCATGATAATAGATCATTAAGTCCTTTAAATTCGAATGACAAACTCATACATGTCGTATCGAACCTTTTTACATGTCACCAAATAAGGGAAAAAGGAGAACAATCACACAAAGAGCAACTCACTAATGGGTAGCTCACTAAAAGTGACTTGTTAATTGTTATACATATATACTGTATACTATTGTGCGCGTAAAAGTGGTTCATGATAATAGATATGTCATTAGTTATTTGTAGAATATACACTAATAAAAATTTTCGTTTATATACAGTAACCAATATGTGTACTAATTATCTTCTTGAATATCTACCGTATTTTGCATATTTTATAATTCTGTGTTCAGTACCGTCTTTCAGATGATTTTAAAACAAAAGGATTGTCGACTACATTTGTTGGTATCTTTAGACCATGGAATTTGTTGTGACTTGCGAGAAGTTATAGCAAATTTCAACGAACCATTCACGGCCCACTATGGGGAAATTGGCTCAAATACACTTTTTTTTTTAAGTTTTATTTCAAAATACACTTTTTGTAAAAAAATTGTCTTTTTACACCATGGGGTAGACCAAAGTGTTGGTCGACCACCATATACCTTGGTCGACCACCTCATTTTTCAAGGTGGTCGACCAAGCTTCATTGAGGTCTCGGTCGACTACTGTGTATTCATGGTCGACTACCTCTCATATTTTCATGGTCGACTACCCCCACAAAAAATAACGCGGGCAACCCAAATATGGGTAGTCGACCACCATTTAAGAAAAAAAGATCAAACACAATCGAAACTTTTATATATTCATCCAAACATTTAATCAAACACTCATGTGTAAAGATAATTAACAATTCAAACGATGCACAAATATTCAACAACGTTACTCCTGCAATATGATGATCAACAACCATTATAAATACACCTGCGATTGGATACCAGACAAAAACCATATAATTGGATTAATAACTATTGTAATGTAATTAAAACCCGGACGATTTTGATTTACGATTTGAGGAATCAAATCAAAACCCGGACGATTTTGATTTGACAAATCGGTTTATAGCCATTCCCGAATTTGATTAAAGCAGCCATAATCCGCTATGAATATAATAATGGAAGGTTACGTTTTACTTCATGTGTGTTATTAACAGATTTGACTCAATCAAATGTGTGTTATTATGGGATGAGATAATGAGAGCGATGATGAAGGTGTTAGGTTGAAGAATTGGGGCGAGTTTTGGGGGGGGGGGGGGATGTTGACTAAGAATACCATTTTTCAGTGGAAATTGGGTAGTCGACCACCATTTGGGTCGCCCGCATTATTTTTTGTGGGGGTAGTCGACCATGAAAATATGAGAGGTAGTCGACCATGAATACACAGTAGTCGACCGAGACCTCAATGAAACTTGGTCGACCACCTTGAAAAATGAGGTGGTCGACCAAGGTATATGGTGGTCGACCAATACTTTGGTCTACCCCATGGTATAAAAAGACAATTTTTTTACAAAAAGTGTATTTTGAAATAAAACTTAAAAAAAAAATGTATTTGAGCCAATTCCCCTACCATATAAGAAGTCAATGGACTTGTTATAATATTCAAAAAGCCCATAAATTTTGCTAGTGTTTAGATGACATTCTGAGCCACCCATATTGCACTAAACTTTGAGGAATAAATATTAAATAGTTGTATTTAGTGTGTATTTTATAATTTTGTTATTGTTTAGTGTGTGTGTGTGTGTTTTTTTTTTAGTGTGTTTTTGTTTAACTCTTAATTGAATGGTTCAGCGTTAATTGCTAAATCATTCAGTTTTCACCGCATTTGTTTCTAACCTCTGAATGACATATTATGTTGAATCGTTCAACATTCGGTGGTGAACCATTTAGAGTTAAAACACTCACTTAACCATTAAACACTTAAATTTTCTGTAATATCATACTTAGATCATATCCTGAACACTTATAAAATAAATATATTACATTTTTTAATCATTTAAAATGTTAATAATGTAATTTTACTTCATTCATGTTGTTGATTCTTGAAGATTATCAAACTTATTGTCGTTCAGAACCACTTTTATTCAAAACTTTTGAACTGTTCAGATTCTGAATCATTAAGCACTTAATCATCCAGTTTTAACAAACACATCCTTAGTCTAGCAATTTGATACTTGAATCCAGGTGTTTAAGTATTACGCCCTTCCCGATGGCTTTAACGCTTGATGTTTCTTATTGTTTGGTGATATGGTTAAGGGTTGTTGTTAATGCGCTTTAAAAAATTGTATATAATGATTTATTATTAAATTAGTGGTGACGGTTACATGAATACAACTATTTAGAGCGTGTTAACAACAATCCTAAGAGTCGTCGTTAACAAAATCCTAAAAATAATATCAATTTTGTTTGTATGATTATTTTCTCTTTCTTGAACACCGACTCATCTCCCTACTAAGGCTCTGTTTGTTAAAACATAATGATTAGGGGATGAATGGTTCATGTGACGCCCCGTACAAAATTAACGTGTACGGATCATCAACAACAGGATCATTACAAGGTCAAACACTATATGCTGTTTTAAAATAAGTTTGCATTCATAAAAGGGGGTAACGTCTTTACCAACGTCAAATGTTTTAATAAAACGATAGTGTGCTTCTACGAATAGAAAGCAATATCATAAGTACGAGACTCAAAGGTCATTACAATTTCATTGTTCAAAAGTAACATAGTTTGTGAATGCAAAGTAAAAGTTTCATGTAGAGACATCTCTAAACAAAAGCAGAGGGAGTCTACACAGCAAATCTAACAGCGAGACTAATACAGCTGAAGCATCAAACGTCTAAGCACCTGAGAAATAACATGCTTAAAAGTCAACACGAATGTTGGTGAGCTATAGTTTAATTGTAACAGTAATGTAAGGTAGGCCACGAGATTTCGTATTTCAAAACAGTATGAAAAGTATATGCTTAATCTGTGGGCACTTGGTAACTAACTTAACGTAATATCACCCCCTAAAATTACACTTGGCGAGTGCGTAAGTCTACGAAGTATTAAACACCCGTTAAATGCTAGCGCGACTAGCCCGAGTGGGGATGTCAAACCCTATGGATCCATATCTAAGATTCGCGTTCACTGGTTCAAAAACCAATGACTAAACGTTACCGAGCTAAGGGTAAAGTTTATGCCATTATATAACCCACACATATATAAAGTTTAAGTACTAGTGCCTAGTAAGTAAAACATAAAAAAGGCGCACTTATTCTCAGTCCCAAAAATAGTTGAAGTAAAAAGGGATGCTATAACTCACAGTGAAAGTGCGGTAAAAGTCGATACGAGATAAGTAAGCAAGTAAGTCGGTCCGAAAGGTCCTCAACCTAGGTCAAAAGTTACTAAGTCAGTAAATCGTCCCAAAAGGGTTTAAAAGTACGTAAGTTAAGTCTTAAGTATCATCATCATCAACATCATACGTAAAAAGTAAAGTAAGTTTTCAATCAAGAATAGAGACCGAAACAAATATTCTTTATTGTCCTTTGATATTAGAAATTCTAAGATATCATTATATCTTTCATTATAAATATCCTCGATATTTCTGAAGATATTTTCATAACTATTCTTATCTGAAATCATTTATCTCTTCGTGATATCTGCGTTACATCATAAAGGAAACTATTTTAGTTTCTAAATTCTGAAAAATTCGAATTTAAAATATGAATGTTTTGAAGTAGTGTTGGGAACTGAAGCATGAGTTAGTATAATATAATGACACTTGATCAACGTGATTATATTACAGTAAGTCATGCGGAGTTTCTAATGGAACGTGATAAAGATTCACAGATCATATCCTCATCATGAACCATGTTACATAACTCTTTCATTCTATTTAACCTCTAAACATATCAAGAAAATATTTTTCTTGATGATTCGGTCTTTTTCAGATATTCTGGCAATTTGACAAATCAAATCGTGCTATTTCCTTTCCTTTCTACTTTATATATTATGATCATTTGAGACTCCATACCTACGAATTCTGGACCATTATTCACTTGACTTGAAGTCGGGAAGAAGAAGAAAACAAAAGCATGAACCTCAGAAATAAAAATGGAAGTATAAATCGCAGCAAATAGGAGAGAGCATTAACTGTGGATGTCAATGATTATAGAAAGACAGAAGCAGAAACATCGATATATAAGGGAAGATATAAAACCCAACAACAACCCAGAATTTACAAACCGTATATATCGATGCATATAGCAATATAAAGACACTGGAGGACTAAAAACACTATAAAACCAAGAGTATAGTAGAAGTGAATAGATTCTTCTGGCGGCAGATGAAAAAGAAGAATGAAAGAATGATAGATATGAAAGTTAGGAGTATATCAAGAACCAGAACTGGATGGAGCATATTGACGAATACTTTAAAGTATGAGTTGAGGGAGGAAGAATAGAAGGTGAGCTGTGGAAATAAAGAAACGAAGAGAGTGAATTTATAGCGAAAAATCTGACAGAGCAATCGTGACAGGTTATCACATTTAATCAAAGAAGATCCTAATTTCCTTAATTATCGAAGAATCAAATCTTATTACGAAGATTTTCTCTAAATTCCTTGAACTCCGGAAATCAATCCTATCTATGTCAAAAGACATGACGAATCTACATTTATTCATTTCACTCTTTTGGGATAACTTCACTCGTACTCCTCACAAAATCGAATTGTTTTATCTATATTACTCAATGATGATAAAACTCTAATTTTCAGCTCGTAGGCGTCATGAAAACATACTTATTGTCAGCCATGTCCATCCCAATCAAATTTCGGGACGAAATTTCTTTAACGGGTAGGTACTGTGACAACCCGGAAATTTCCGACCAAATTTAAACTTAATCTTTATATGTTTCCGACACGATAAACAAAGTCTGTAATATTGATTCTCAAACTTTTTGAACTAATGTTATATATTCAGTTAACCTTTGACTATTGACCAACAATTCACGAACATCTATTTGTATATATATATATATATATATATATATATAATAAGTTGGAATATTAATTATTCATAAATAACTTGCAATGTGTATTTAAAAACTGATTTATGTATATTAAATAAAGAAATATACATATATATAATTTCAAGTTATTTAGTAAACGATAGTAACATTCGTTTATCGATTCGATTGATATTTAGATAAGTTAACTAAAACGTTTAAGATGAACAAGTAAAACACTAATTTACTACAGTATTTTCGAATTGCTACAGTACCCGAAAAGCTACAGTGTTTTCAAAAATCACTATTTGCTACAGTAAAATCATTTTGCTACATTGTTTTCAAAAATCACTATTTGCTACAGTAAAACTACTTTGCTACAGTAAAACACTATTTACTACGGTAAAAACGACTTGCTACGGTAAATACTATTTGCTACAGTAAACACTATTTGTTACAGTAAAACACTATTTGCTACAGTAACACTATTTGCTACAGTGAAAAATATGTCGACAAACAAGAAAACAAAACATATTGGGTGCGTACCAGCTGGCCATGCGATCGTATGGCAAATGGGCATGAAACCCATGTGATCGCATGGGGTTGATTTTCAGGACAAGTCTATAAAGCTCGTCGATTTCTGGTTGCAGGCACACACACAAATTCTTATCTCATTCTCTCTATATTATTATTATTTATATTATTATTATTATTATTATTATTATTATTATTATTATTATTATTATTATTATTATTATTATTATTATTATTATTATTATTATTATTATTAAGATTAATAATATTAATCTTATTATTATTAGTATTAGTATTATCAGATATCGTTACCGCTATTATTAGTATTATACATAAAATACTACGACGAGGTCATGAGCGTATTATTTCAAAACGGGTTTTTCAAGAGGGATAGAACTAAGGAAATTATGGGCTATAGCTAAGGAGGTGATGGGTATGGTTCGGGGGTATTGCTCGTGAGAACAAACTAATGTTTATCATATCCGTTGCGTCTACGTACTTTCCTACAATATTGAATCATAATATTGATACGTGAGCATTCAAATCTTATCTTTTATATATTAATAGTGTATCCATGTCTAGTGCTCAAGTATATATGTTTATGCATGCTTGTATGCTTTAATTTATCGTTAGATAGTTTATGATTAATTGCGAATTTGATGCATGTTTTTGGAAAGCTGGTGAAAAATTATTAACTTTTCATTTAGAAATCGCGTGATTTTGATGAACGGATTAAAAGATATGGTCAACTGAATTATGGTTAACGTTAATTGAAATTGTGTTTGAAACTGTAAATTAATATTTAAACAACTTGTCTATGAGATTGATAAATTGGATTTTCAAATATTACTAATCGGGTAAATGAATTTCTATATAAAGCACGTCTCTTTTTGTTAAACAATTGTCAAGGTTTACTGTCTTATCATGTTTTAAAGCTTTATAAACACTATAATCTGATTTTACAAGTACTGGAAAACTATGTGAAATAATAAAATATTTTCTATTGCCATGATAATTCAAATATAATACAGCTCCTGAAATAAATAATATTTTGAGTTTGATAACTATAAATTCGTTCAATTATCAAGACTTATACTATATTAATAAACATGTAGAGATTTAAAGATCATATTGGGTCAGGTTAACTTTTGAGATGACTTTTGTTAACTTTTGTATGTCGGTCTCGAGCATTAGGATTGTGATACACTATGACCTGACCTAGCTTGTTAGACATGTATTGACCAACAATTGTTCTCTAGGTTGAGATCTACAATTATTTTTCATTCCGAGTTTCGGTCACATTTCGGTGAGTGACCTTATGTGCTGATAAGGTGAGTTTCATATGCTCCCTTTTTAATTGCTTTTGCAATCTATATTTTTGGGCTGAGAATACATGCACTTTATTTTAAACGCAATGGATACAAGTACATACTAAATTCTATACCGAGTTTGAACCGAAAATCCCTTAGCTTTGGTAACTAGTAACTGCCGGTTATAAGAACTGGTGGGCGCGAATAGTTGTATATGGATCCATAGGACTTGACATCCCCGTCTGTTCCAGGTATAGAAACCCTAGCCTGAACTATAAAATAGATGTATGCTATTTGAGTTTAGTACACGTTGGTTTGCGTGTATTGTACATGTTGGTTGCATGTATGTTAAAACAGGGGTACTTATTATATAAACGTTAAAGTTTAGTAATCAGGGTGCTCAATCTTGTGTAATATTTTGATAAACGTTTCTGGATGAAACAACTGAAATCTTGTGATCCACCTTTATATACAGATTATGCGCGACATTAAAAACTATGAACTCACCAACCTTTGTGTTGACACTTTTAAGCATGTTTATTCTCAGGTTCCTATAAGTCTTCCGTTGTTTGCTTATACGTTATACAAGCTATGTGCATGGAGTCATACATGCTTTATTCGAGAAAACTTTGCATTCACAAAATCATCACCATGTATCTTATTTGACTGTATTGTCAATGGATGTATTGTTAGAAACTATTATATACGATGCTTGTCTATACGTAGAAATCATCAGACGTCAAAAACCTTGGATTTATATATTCATTTATGGTGTACCTTTTCAAAAGAATGCAATGTTTACAAAATGTATCATATAGAGGTCAAAACCTCACTATGAAATCAATGAATGATGTATTCGTCCAAATGGATTTGGACGGGTCATCACAGAAACCCTAAGCTAGAGAGCTTGTATTCCTAACAACACTTATGAGATCTCAAGCTAGCAAGATTCCAACTTTTGTTTCTTGAAAACACAAGTCACAAATCTAAACTACAACAAACAAAAGAAGATCATAAGTTAACAAACTTTGATCTTATCTTAACTTTTTGTAGAAACATCAAGCTAGTAAGTGAAACAACCCGACCCGTATTTAAACCGGCCCGTAATTTTTTTTTATTTTTATACATTAATATTTAGTTCCCAATACACAATTTCCAAAACGTATTTTTTTATCAAAGTAAGTTCAATGAACTTAAAAATGTACAACAATAAGTTAAACTTCTTAATACAATAATACGCTAGTTAAATCATAAACCGGTTATAATCATTATGACCCGACTAGTTACGTTTACACAAAACCGAGCATGGTGATTTGGGACTACGCTATCCGAATCCTAATCGAGTCCAAAAGCAAGATCTTCTAAGGCAATCTAGCCAAGATCTCTAATCCCCACGTTTATCCGAGCCGCCACCACGCAAACCTATAAAAATATCAACAACGAGAGGGTAAGCTAATGCTTAGTGAATGTAAAGATACTATACACACACATATGCATAAAATGGCTACGCATCACCAACCATCAAAATAAACACATACCGGCTCCGCATGGTAAACAAACTACAAAAGAGCACATACACAAAGTAGCTACACGCTACGTAATCACCAAGCTAACGCCACAAGATTAGCTACAACACAACGATAAGTATATACGCGTATATAACAAATATAATCAACAATAACGATAAGGTTAACCCCTTAGCCTAAACTACATGAAGGTCGGCCGAACTACCCGAGCCTTAATGAATTCGCACTACCCGAGATTCATTCCTTCACAACTTCTACAACCGAGGTTGGCCGAACTACCTGAGCCTTAGTGAATTCGCACAACCCAAAATTCACCACCCCAAGATGACCGAAACAACCCGAGTCATCATGAATCCGCACTAACCGAGATTCATTTCCTCAACAACAAATGCTAGCAACCCATCGCCATAAAGGGTTATCCAAAATGCTAGCCAATTCACAACACCAAGGGTAAAACCTACAAAGCATAAGCGTATCACATGGACCCGAAACACAAGGTCCATTCTCCCACACAAACATAGAGTAAACCCGAACAAGGGTCACCCTACACACACGCACCCATTTTACACATACACATGTGCATAGTAAATTTACACTCACCTTGAAGTCTTGATGGATGCCAACCAAAATCCGCAAACGCCAATGGAACGTACCTATTCCATTATCACATGACAAATAACACAATTAGGGTGGATTTACAAACCAATCCAAATCAACAACTAGCGCAATTTCGACCCAATTGCACTTCCAAGCTCAAACCGCGCCCAAACTAACCAATAATCACTAACAATAGTGACAATGGTCCTAACATATCAATTAAACCCAATCATAAGTGTTAAACACTTATCATTCTCAAAATCGCCCATAAACCCTAATTTGACCCATAAGAAGTCAACATTTCGCCATGAACAAGTTTTGACACCAAAACATATTTAACTCGGGTTTATACTTCAATTTAATCCATTTTAAGTTTATAAACCTTATTAAATCGACAATTGGGTCATAATCATCACCAAACCCTAATTTTGACTCTAATCAGAATTAGTCAACCACATGAACCCTAAAGGCTTCCAACACCTCAATAATCACTAAATACTAGTGATTACACCCATTTTCAAGTCTTACAAACTTACACTTGTTCACCAAACCTAAAACCCGCCAATAACAATAATAAACCCGAATCTTGGTGTTAATCTTCAATTAACAACTAAATGGGTTCTATCTATGAACATACAAGCCAAAAGCCCCAAATTTGAATGATGAACATGAAAATGAAATTCGGCGTTAGAGCTTACCGCTAGTATCACTTTGTAGCTAAGAACGAGGAGAACAAACTTGTCTCTTACGCTTTTGATCAAAACCCGCTTCTTCCCTTCCAAAAATCCCTTTGAATCAATTGGGGTGTTTGAGTTTTTGAGAGAAAATTGTAGTGACCCGAACTTTTCCATGTTTATATATATTAATTGAGATTGATATTTACATGATTAAATGTTTCCAACATGTTAAGCAATCAAACTTGTTAAGACTTGATTAATTGAAATATGTTTCATATAGACAATTGACCACCCAAGTTGACCGGCGATTCACGAACGTTAAAACTTGTAAAAACGACATGACAATATATATATGGATATACATATGGTTAACATGAGATTATGATAAGTAAGTATCTCCATAAGTATATTAACAATGAGTTATATACATATAAACAAGACTACTAACTTAAGGATTTCGAAACGAGACATATATGTAACGATTATCGTTGTAACGACATTTAAATGTATATATATCATATTAAGATATATTAATATATCATAATATCATGATAATATAATAATTTAACATCTCATTAGATATAATAAACAATGGGTTAACAACATTAATTGAGATCGTTAACTTAAAGCTTTCAAAACAACACTTACATGTAACGACTAACGATGACTTAACGACTCAGTTAAAATGTATATACATGTAGTGTATTTAGATGTATTAAAATACTTTTGGAAGACTTCAATACATATATCAAAACACTCATACTTAACGAAAATGGTTACAGTTACTTTCCCATTCTTTTCTTTCATCAAGAATTCTAGTCGTATTCTTACCCGTATTATACACAGCTTCAAAACGTACTTACTATAGGTATATACCAATAGGAACTAGCATGGAATTCCACTCTTGATTATGTCATGTATGACTAATCAATTTTAACTTCTACCATGAGCTAGTCAACTAACTAGAACTCCTTTTAACCCCACTCACCACTCACCAATTACCACTCATCATTCACTCCATTTCACTTCCAATTCTCTTTCTAATTCTCTCTCAACACACACACACACACACTATTATGAACGTATTTTTCCAGTAGTTAATCATCATCTTCATCAAAAATCACTTCAAGAATCAAGCTATAATCATCATAGGAAGAACACTTCAAGAACACTTCAAAAATCCCTTCAAGTTTACTAATTTACTTCCAAGCTTTCTAATCCATTCCAAGTAATCATCTAAGATCAAGAAACCTTTGTTATATACAGTAGGTTATCTTTCTTATTCAAGGTAATATTCATATTCAAACTTTGATTCAATTTCTATAACTATAAACTATCTTAATTCGAGTATAAATCTTACTTGAACTTGTTTTTGTGTCATGATCCTACTTCAAGAACTTTCAAGCCATCCAAGATCCTTTGAAGCTAGATCATTTCTTGTCACTTCCAGTAGGTTTACCTACTAAACTTGAGGTAGTAATGATGTTCATAACATCATTCGATTCATATATATAAAACTATCTTATTCGAAGGTTTGAACTCGTAATCACTAGAACATAGTTTAGTTAATTCTAAACTTGTTCGCAAACAAAAGTTAATCCTTCTAGCTTGACTTTTAAAATTAACTAAACACATGTTCTATATCTATATGATATGCTAACTTAATGATTTAAAACCTGGAAACACGAAAACCACCGTAAAACCGGATTTACGCCGTCGTAGTAACACCGCGGGCTGTTTTGGGTTAGTTAATTAAAAACTATGATAAACTTTGATTTAAAAGTTGTTATTCTGAGAAAATGATTTTTATTATGAACATGAAACTATATCCAAAAATTATGGTTAAACTCAAAGTGGAAGTATGTTTTCTAAAATGGTCATCTAGACGTCGTTCTTTCGACTGAAATGACTACCTTTACAAAAACGACTTGTAACTTATTTTTCCGACTATAAACCTATACTTTTTCTGTTTAGATTCATAAAATAGAGTTCAATATGAAACCATAGCAATTTGATTCACTCAAAACAGATTTAAAATGAAGAAGTTATGGGTAACACAAGATTGGATAATTTTTCTCATTTTAGCTACGTGAAAATTGGTAACAAATCTATTCCAACCATAACTTAATCAACTTGTATTGTATATTATGTAATCTTGAGATACCATAGACACGTATACAATGTTTCAACCTATCATGTCGACACATCTATATATATTTCGGAACAACCATAGACACTCTATATGTGAATGTTGGAGTTAGCTATACAGGGTTGAGGTTGATTCCAAAATATATATAGTTTGAGTTGTGATCAATACTGAAATACGTATACACTGGGTCGTGGATTGATTCAAGATAATATTTATCGATTTATTTCTGTACATCTAACTGTGGACAAGTAGTTGTAGGTTACTAACGAGGACAGCTGACTTAATAAACTTAAAACATCAAAATATATTAAAAGTGTTGTAAATATTTTTTGAACATACTTTAATATATATGTATATATTGTTATAGGTTCGTGAATCAACAGTGGCCAAGTCTTACTTCTCGACGAAGTAAAAAAATTTGTGAAAGTGAGTTATAGTCCCACTTTTAAAATCTAATATTTTTGGGATGAGAATACATGCAGGTTTTATAAATGATTTACAAAATAGACACAAGTACGTGAAACTACATTCTATGGTTGAATTATCGAAATCGAATATGCCCCTTTTTATTAAGTCTGGTAATCTAAGAATTAGGGAACATACACCCTAATTGACGCGAATCCTAAAGATAGTTCTATTGGGCCTAACAAACCCCATCCAAAGTACCGGATGCTTTAGTACTTCGAAATTTATATCATATCCGAAGGGTGTCCCGGAATGATGGGGATATTCTTATATATGCATCTTGTTAATGTCGGTTACCAGGTGTTCACCATATGAATATTTTTATCTCTATGTATGGGATGTGTATTGAAATATGAAATCTTGTGGTCTATAGTTACGATTTGATATATATAGGTTAAACCTATAACTCACCAACATTTTTGTTGACGTTTAAAGTATGTTTATTCTCAGGTGAATATTAAGAGCTTCCGCTGTTGCATACTAAAATAAGGACAAGATTTGGAGTCCATGTTTGTATGATATTGTATAAAAACTGCATTCAAGAAACTGATTTCGATGTAACATATTTGTATTGTAAACCATTATGTAATGGTCGTGTGTAAACAGGATATTTTAGATTATCATTATTTGATAATCTACGTAAAGCTTTTTAAACCTTTATTTATGAAATAAAGGTTATGGTTTGTTTTAAAAATGAATGCAGTCTTTGAAAAACGTCTCATATAGAGGTCAAAACCTCGCAACGAAATCAATTAATATGGAACCTTTTTAATCAATAAGAACGGGACATTTCAGTTGGTATCCGAGCGTTGGTCTTAGAGAACCAGAATTTTGCATTAGTGTGTCTTATCGAGTTTGTTAGGATGCATTAGTGAGTCTGGACTTCGACCGTGTTTACTTGAAAAATGATTGCTTAACAAATTTTGTTGGAAACTATATATTTTTAACATGTGAATATTATGTGATATATTAATCTCTTAACGCGTTTGATATTATGTGATAGATGTCTACCTCTAGAACAAGTCCCATTGACTCACCTAATAATAATGAAGAGTCAAATGTAAATTGGAATGATTCGTGGATTGATTCGCAAGTTCCCGAAGAGGAACCGGAAGAAGAGTCGGAACCAGAAGAAGAATCGGAACCGGAAGAAGAATCGGAACCGGATGAAGAAATAGAACCGGTGGGGGAAATAATAAAACGGTTGAGTAAAAGAAAATCCTCAACCAACCGATCAAGGTTAATTATGGTCAATGGTGTTTCCGCTAAGGAAGCAAAATATTGGGAGGATTACCAATTCTCCGATGAATCGGATTCTGACGAGAATTCCGATGATGTTATAGAAATTACCCCAACTGAATTTAAAAAGGCAAAAGAAAATAATAAGGGAAAGGGCATAAAAATAGAGAAATCTAATTCCAACCCCGATGAACTTTATATGTATCGTCAACCCCCGAAGTCCTTAAGTTGTAACAATGACCCGGGAACCTCTAAACCACCAGGTTTTTCTAAACCAATGTGGAAAACGACGGCTCGTATTAGGGGAACATCATATATCCCTAGAAACTTGGCAAAACGAACCAAAACCGAAGAAGAAGAAACAAGCGAGTCGGAATAAGATAGTTGTATTCGTGTGGTGTAATATATGTAATATAGTGTGCTTATGCTTTATGATATATGTAAAAATTGCTTGTATTAATAAGTATTTTTTTTATGAATCTAACTCTTGTCTATTTTACAGTATAAAAACACAAAATGGATAGACAACCCAATATTTTAAGAGACCTACCCGGAGACATGATTGATGAAATCTTGTCTAGAGTCGGTCAGAATTCTTCGGCACAACTATTTAAGGCGAGATCAGTTTGTAAGACATTCGAAGAACGTTCCAAGAATGCCTTGGTTTATAAAAGGCTTTCGTTCGAAAGATGGGGGATATCATGTAGTGACCCGAACTTTTCCATGTTTATATATATTAATTGAGATTGATATTTACATGATTAAATGTTTCCAACATGTTAAGCAATCAAACTTGTTAAGACTTGATTAATTGAAATATGTTTCATATAGACAATTGACCACCCAAGTTGACCGGTGATTCACGAACGTTAAAACTTGTAAAAACTATATGATGACATATATATGGATATATATATAGTTAACATGATACTATGATAAGTAAACATATCATTAAGTATATTAACAATGAACTACATATGTAAAAACAAGACTACTAACTTAATGATTTTTAAACGAGACATATATGTAACGATTATCGTTGTAAAGACATTTAATGTATATATATCATATTAAGGGATATTCATACATGATAATATCATGATAATATAATAATTTAAAATCTCATTTGATATTATAAACATTGGGTTAATAACATTTAACAAGATCGTTAACCTAAAGGTTTCAAAACAACACTTACATGTAACGACTAACGATGACTTAACGACTCAGTTAAAATGTATATACATGTAGTGTTTTAATATGTATTTATACACTTTTGAAAGACTTCAATACACTTATCAAAATACTTCTACTTAACAAAAATACTTACAATTACATCCTCGTTCAGTTTCATCAACAACTCTACTCGTATGCACCCGTATTCATACTCGTACAATACACAGCTTTTAGATGTATGTACTATTGGTATATACACTCCAATGATCAGCTCTTAGCAGCCCATGTGAGTCACCTAACACATGTGGGAACCATCATTTAGCAACTAGCATGAAATATCTCATAAAATTACAAAAATATGAGTAATCATTCATGACTTATTTACATGAAAACAAAATTACATATCCTTTATATCTAATCCATACACCAACGACCAAAAACACCTACAAACACTTTAATTCTTCAATTTTCTTCATCTAATTGATCTCTCTCAAGTTCTATCTTCAAGTTCTAAGTGTTCTTCATATATTCTACAAGTTCTAGTTACATACAATCAAGAATACTTTCAAGTTTGCTAGCTCACTTCTAATCTTGGAAGGTGATCATCCAACCTCAAGAAATCTTTATTTCTTACAGTAGGTTATCATTCTAATACAAGGTAATAATCATATTCAAACTTTGGTTCAATTTCTATAACTTTAACAATCTTATTTCAAGTGATGATCTTACTTGAACTTGTTTTCGTGTCATGATTCTGCTTCAAGAACTTCGAGCCATCTAAGGATCCGTTGAAGCTAGATCCATTTTTCTATTTTCCAGTAGGTTTATCCAAGGAACTTAAGGTAGTAATGATGTTCATAACATCATTCGATTCATACATATAAAGCTATCTTATTCGAAGGTTTAAACTTGTAATCACTAGAACATAGTTTAGTTAATTCTAAACTTGTTCGCAAACAAAAGTTAATCCTTCTAACTTGACATTTAAAATCAACTAAACACATGTTCTATATCTATATGATATGATAACTTAATGATTTAAAACCTGGAAACACGAAAAACACCGTAAAACCGGATTTACGCCGTCGTAGTAACACCGCGGGCTGTTTTGGGTTAGTTAATTAAAAACTATGATAAACTTTGATTTAAAAGTTGTTATTCTGAGAAAATGATTTTTATTATGAACATGAAACTATATCCAAAAATTATGGTTAAACTCAAAGTGGAAGTATGTTTTCTAAAATGGTCATCTAGACGTCGTTCTTTCGACTGAAATGACTACCTTTACAAAAATGACTTGTAACTTATTTTTCCCACTATAAACCTAGACTTTTTCTGTTTAGATTCATAAAATAGAGTTCAATATAAAACCATAGCAATTTGATTCACTCAAAACGGATTTAAAATGAAGAAGTTATGGGTAAAACAAGATTGGATAATTTTTCTCATTTTAGCTACGTGAAAATTGGTAACAAATCTATTCCAACCATAACTTAATCAACTTGTATTGTATATTATGTAATCTTGAGATACCATAGACATGTATACAATGTTTCGACCTATCATGTCGACACATCTATATATATTTCGGAACAACCATAGACACTCTATATGTGAATGTTGGAGTTAGCTATACAGGGTTGAGGTTGATTCCAAAATATATATAGTTTGAGTTGTGATCAATACTGAGATATATATACACTGGGTCGTGGATTGATTCAAGATAATATTTATCGATTTATTTCTGTACATCTAACTGCGGACAATTAGTTGTAGGTTACTAACGAGGACAGCTGACTTAATAAACTTAAAACATCAAAATATATTAAAAGTGTTGTAAATATATTTTGAACATACTTTGATATATATGTATATATTGTTATAGGTTCGTGAATCAACCAGTGGCCAAGTCTTACTTCCCGACGAAGTAAAAATCTGTGAAAGTGAGTTATAGTCCCACTTTTAAAATCTAATATTTTTGGGATGAGAATACATGCAGGTTTTATAAATGATTTACAAAATAGACACAAGTACGTGAAACTACATTCTATGGTTGATTTATCGAAATCGAATATGCCCTTTTTATTAAGTCTGGTAATCTAAGAATTAGGGAACAGACACCCTAATTGACGCGAATCCTAAAGATAGATCTGTTGGGCCTAACAAACCCCATCCAAAGTACCGGATGCTTTAGTACTTCGAAATTTATATCATATCCGAAGGGTGTCCCGGAATGATGGGGATATTCTTATATATGCATCTTGTTAATGTCGGTTACCAGGTGTTCACCATATGAATGATTTTTATCTCTATGAATGGGATGTGTATTGAAATATGAAATCTTGTGGTCTATTATTATGATTTGATATATATAGGTTAAACCTATAACTCACCAACATTTTTGTTGACGTTTTAAGCATGTTTATTCTCAGGTGATTATTAAGAGCTTCCGCTGTCGCATACTTAAATAAGGACGAGATTTGGAGTCCATGCTTGTATGATATTGTGTAAAAACTGCATTCAAGAAATTTATTTTGTTGTAACATATTTGTATTGTAAACCATTATGTAATGGTCGTGTGTAAATAGGATATTTTAGATTATCATTATTTGATAATCTGCGTAAAGCTTTTTAAACCTTTATTGATGAAATAAAGGTTATGGTTTGTTTTAAAAATGAATGCAGTCTTTGAAAAACGTCTCATATAGAGGTCAAAACCTCGCAACGAAATCAATTAATATGGAACGTTTTTAATCAATAAGAACGGGACATTTCAGTTGGTATCCGAGCGTTGGTCTTAGAGAACCAGAATTTTGCATTAGTGTGTCTTATCGAGTTTGTTAGGATGCATTAGTGAGTCTGGACTTCGACCGTGTTTACTTGAAAAATGATTGCTTAACAAATTTTGTTGGAAACTATATATTTTTAACATGTGAATATTATGTGATATATTAATCTCTTAACGCGTTTGATATTATGTGATAGATGTCTACCTCTAGAACAAGTTCCATTGACTCACCTAATAATAATGAAGAGTCAAGTGTAAATTGGAATGATTCGTGGACTGATTCACAAGTTCCCGAAGAGGAACCGAAAGAAGAGTCGGAACCGGAAGAAGAATAGGAACCGGATGAAGAAATAGAACCGGTGGGGGAAATAATAAAACGGTTAAGTAAAAGAAAATCCTCAACCAACCGACCAAGGTTAATTATGGTCAATGGTGTTTCCGCCAAGGAAGCAAAATATTGGGAGGATTACCAATTCTCCGATGAATCGGATTCCGACGAGAATTCCGATGATGTTATAGAAATTACCCCAACTGAATTTAAAAAGGCAAAAGAAAATAATAAGGGAAAGGGCATAAAAATAGAGAAATCTAATTCCAACCCTGATGAACTTTATATGTATCGTCAACCCCCGAATTCCTTAAGTTGTAACAATGACCCGGGAACCTCTAAACCACCAGGTTTTTCTAAACCAATGTGGAAAACGACGGCTCGTATTAGGGGAACATCATATATCCCTAGAAACTTGGCAAAACGAACCAAAACCAAAAAAGAAGAAACAAGCGAGTCGGAATAAGATAGTTGTATTCGTGTGGTGTAATATATGTAATATAGTGTGCTTATGCTTTATGATATATGTAAAAATTGCTTGTATTAATCAGTATTTTTTTTTATGAATCTAACTCTTGTCTATTTTACAGTATAAAAACACAAAATGGATAGACAACCCAATATTTTAAGAGACCTACCCGGAGACATGATTGATGAAATCTTGTCTAGAGTCGGTCAGAATTCTTCGGCACAACTATTTAAGGCGAGATCAGTTTGTAAGACATTCGAAGAACGTTCCAAGAATGCCTTGGTTTATAAAAGGCTTTCGTTCGAAAGATGGGGGATATCACATTGGGAAATCCATAAGTTACGATGTGTTTAATTTGATGCATATATTGCGGGGAACCCAAATGCTATTTTACGCAATCGGTTAAGAAATTATTTTGACTCAATATATCCGAATATTGGACTTCGTGATTTAGAAAAAGCGGCTAACATGCAACATAAAGAAGCATGTTATGCTTACGGATTAGTAATGTTCGCTTCTCACCAAAGTGAGAACAAGAACATCGGGCTACAACTATTAAACAAAACGTTCCCACAAGTGACGGAGTCGGAAAGTGGGGTAAGAAATGAGGTTTTTAGATTGTTATGGGACTGTTGGACATTACGTAACCCTCGTCCCTTTGACAACGTTACAACACGCTGTCTTATCAACGGCCATAACGGTTATGTTCCACAAGACCAAGGATGGGAAGTAATCCTAGTAAAACCAGAATGCATGACTTGTTTCTGGACGTATGAATTACGTGTCTTTATTGCCTTTGCTGAACGACTTGTGTACTAGCTAGAATTATCTTCACAACCATCTTGTATCAAATTTATTGTGTACTATATTTCTTGCTATATGTAAAATAAGCGGTATTGTAAGTTTGTAAAATATTGTGTAAAAGTTTGAACGCGAAATATTATTATAATCAGTTTTTAATATAGAATTGTAGTAGTTGAATTGTATATTAGCTACTAAGTATGAACTTAACGGGTAGGTACTATCCGAATTTAAACTTATAAAACGCTAATATGAAGAAAAAGCTTTTATAAATGAGTTCATATTATGCTACGAAATACTATTAACTACTCTTAATATTCTGTATGATTAACTTGTTCCATTTGATTATTTTGAAGGAAATGGCACCGACTACTCGACACACCGTGAATATGAATGAAGAGGAATTCCGTACTTTTCTAGCTTCAAACATAGCCGCAGTACAGGCTGCGCTACATACCAACAATAACCTTGAATCTAGCAGTACAGGAAATCGTGTAGGATGCACCTACAAAGAATTCACTGCCTGCAAACCTTTGGAATTTGATGGAACCGAAGGACCGATCGGATTGAAACGGTGGACCGAGAAGGTCGAATCGGTGTTTGCCATAAGTAAGTGTACTGAAGAGGACAAAGTGAAGTACGCTACGCATACCTTCACAGGTTCTGCGTTAACATGGTGGAATACCTATCTAGAGCAAGTGGGACAAGACGATGCGTACGCACTACCGTAGTCAGCATTCAAGCACTTGATGAACGAGAAGTACCGTCCCAGAACCGAGGTCAATAAGCTCAAGACAGAACTTAGAGGGTTACGAACCCAAGGATTTGATATTACCACGTACGAAAGACGATTCACAGAATTGTGCCTATTGTGTCCGGGAGCATTCGAAGATGAGGAAGAGAAGAGCGACGCGTTTGTGAAAGGATTACCGGAAAGAATCCAAGAAGATATAAGTTCACACGAGCCCGCCTCCATACAACAGGCATGTAGAATGGCTCACAAACTAGTGAACCAGATTGAAGAAAGAATTAAAGAACAGACTGCTGAAGAGGCCAATGTGAAGCAAGTCAAAAGAAAGTGGGAGGAAAACGGTGATAAGAATCACCAATACAACAACAGCAATTACAACAATAATCGCAACAATTATCCCAACAATCGCAACATCAATCGCAACTATAACAAACGGCCCAACAACAACAACAACAACAACAACAACAACAACAACAACAACAACAACTACAACAATCATCCCAACAACAATAATAACCGCAACAACAACAACAATCAGAAGCAGCTATACCAAAGGTGTGAAAAGTATCACTCGGGGTTCTGCACCAAATTTTGTAACAAGTGTAAAAGAAATGGTCATAGCGCGGCGAAGTGTGAGGTCTACGGACCAGGGGTTAATAGAACGAAAGGAACAAATGGTGTCGGAACGAGTAATGGCGGAGCAAGTAGTGTCGGAGCAAGTTATGCCAATGTAGTTTGTTATAAATGTGGAAAACCGGG